>NW_016814400.1:527385-546208 GCF_001698545.2 Rhinopithecus bieti | reverse complement strand
GTAAGGAAAGGATCCAGTTTCAGCTTTCTACTTATGGCTAGCCAATTTTCCCAGCACCATTTATTAAATAGGGAATCCTTTCCCCATTTCTTGTTTCTCTCAGGTTTGTCAAAGATCAGATGGCTGTAGATGTGTGGTATTATTTCTGAGGACTCTGTTCTGTTCCATTGGTCTATATCTCTGTTTTGGTACCAGTACCATGCTGTTTTGGTTACTGTAGCCTTGTAGTATAGTTTGAAGTCAGGTAGCGTGACGCCTCCAGCTTTGTCCTTTTGACTTAGGATTGTCTTGGCAATGTGGGCTCTTTTTTGGTTCCATATGAACTTTAAAGTAGTTTTTTCCAATTCCACACAGATGAATCTTGAGGACATTGTGCTAACTGAAACAAGCCAGTCACAGAACGACAAATATTAAGCGATTCCACTTATATGAGATATTTAAAGCAGTCAACTTTATAGAATCAAAGAAATTGAATGGTGGTAGCCAGGGGCTGGGACACGATGCAGGGGATGGGGAGTTAATAATCAATGGGGTTAAAGTTTGAGTTAAGCAAGATGAGTAAGCTCCAGAGATCTGCTGTACAACATTGTACCTAGTAGTCAATGGTAAAGTATCACACATTTACAAATGTTTTAAGAGGGTAGATCTTATAAGCATTCATACCACAATAAAATAATTATGAGCTTACATTTTTCCATCACACAATGGTGAAAAAAATTATCAAGGGATAGCTAGCAACCCTGCAGGAAAAACATTTCTTACTATAACCCAAATGACCCTACATACAAAGAAATTAACCAACATTGAAAAGTTAAGAAAGAAAAACAAAACAATGGGCCGGGCGCGGTGGCTCAAGCCTGTAATCTCAGCACTTTGGGAGGCTGAGGCGGGTGGATCACGAGGTCAGGAGATCGAGACCATCCTGGCTAACACGGTGAAACCCCGTCTCTACTAAAAAATACAAAAAACTAGCCGGGCGTGGTGGCTGGCGCCTGTAGTCCCAGCTACTCGGGAGACTGAGGCAGGAGAATGGCGTAAACCTGGGAGGCGGAGCTTGCAGTGAGCTGAGATCCGGCCACTGCACTCCAGCCGGGGTGGCAGAGCGAGACTCCGTCTCAAAAAAAAAAAAAAAAAAAAAAAAGAAAAAGAAAAAAAAAAACAATTGAAAAGAAGAAAAAAAAGAAGAAAATGAGCATAAACTCTGAAATCAGTGTATAAAAATACAAGCTGAAACTTTCAAGTGATGAAGAAAATTAGCTGCAACCTAGATGAGGTTAGATTTCCATCTACTGAAATCAGAAGACAAAACATGTAAAAGGCTACTTATAGAACTGGGTAAGGATTTATGTGAAAAAAACTCCAGGTGAATTCCAGGTGACAGTGTAGACTTCGGGCCTTTCAAGGACAGTGATTGTAAGAATGATCCCAGGGTATCTACCATGTACAATTTGGGTACAATCTCAGTGAAACTAGTTCTTATATCTCAGGCCCAGCCTGCCACATCTGACCTCTAGGCAAACATCTTAAATGTCAATTTTTTTCCATCTGGTAATTGCAATCTGTCTGATTTTAAAATAGTTTTCAAAGTTAAAAGTTATTGTTTTTCTGTACATTTTAAAGGTACTGTTGCTTAATGCATGGCTTCTCTTGTTGCTGACAAGAGTGATGTTCATTCTCATCGTCCTCTTAATGTAGGTAATATTTCTCTCTGGTTGCTTTAGAATATTAATATGTTTTTCTTTTGCTTATGTTCTGCAGTTTTGCTACAGCATGTCTGTATACAGATTTAGCTATTTATTTTTTTGTTGAGTACTTACAATAGCCTTGTGTTCTGAAGACTTACATATTTCTTAAACATTGAAAAAAAAAAACTCAGCAGTTCCTTTCAGAAGTATTGCCTTGTTACCATTCTGCACACTCTCTTCTAGTTCTCTTATAAGATAAAGGTTGGAAGCTCTCAACTGATCTACTTTCTCTTCTCCCACTTTTAAAAATTGTGTCTATTTAGCTCTGTCCTGAGTTCTTGTTGGAATCTTTTGCAATTCGATAATTCTCATTTCCGCCATGTATAAACTATGGTCTATCCTGCCTTTTTTCTTGTTTGAATGTAATATTCTGTGAATGCTAGAGCCAGACTACTCTTCCACATACGAGGTGTATGCTCTTGGATAAGTAACTTCATCGCTGTACCTCAGTTGTTTTCTTTCTTTCTTTTTTTTTTTCTTTTCTTGAGACGGAGTCTCACTGTGTCGCCCAGGCTGGAGTGCAGTGGCCGGATCTCAGCTCACTGCAAGCTCCGCCTCCCGGGTTTACGCCATTCTCCTGCCTCAGCCTCCCGGGTAGCTGGGACTACAGGCGCCTGCCACCTCGCCCGGCTAATTTTTTTTTTTTTTTTTTTTTTTGTATTTTTTAGTAGAGACAGGGTTTCACTGTGTTAGCCAGGATGGTCTCGATCTCCTGACCTCGTGATCTGCCCTTCTCAGCCTCCCAAAGTGAGTTGTTTTCATTTTTAAATGAAGATAATAATAGTATCTACCTCGTTAAGTTGTAGTAGCATACTAATTCATGCAAAACATTTAGAACATTCCCTGGCATAAAATATGCTCTTATCGCTAGCTCTTATTATTTTATTATTTTAAAGTTTAATTTTCTATATTTCAAACTATGCTATTATTATCTGTACCTGTTCTGGATTTACTTGTGACTGGTTTTGTTTTACAATTTTTAAAAAATAAGTAGAATTCATGTTTTCCTTTTGAACATTTAATACATATATCAAAAGTCTGGTCAGACTCATCTATACAATTCATTTAACCATAACACATTTTTATTCCAAGTGGTTTTAACTTACTTTCTTCACTTTCTTATTCACATGCCTCAGAAATTTGGTTTATATGCTGGCTATGAGTGGAACCATCCCACAGCCCTTCTCCCGGTCTCTGTGCTAAGCCCTCCCTGTCCAAGGATTTTCTGTTTATATCTATGGCCTAATCCAGAATCAGGTCAAGTCATAGAATCAGCTTTCCTGACTCAAAGCCAGGCTGAGGATATCACATATCTCGGGAATGAGCTCAGAGGGCAGTGTGACTTAGCTCCTGGTTGAAAATTTGCACTTGTTTTATTGACGTATGATTTTTCGAGAGTCATGGCTGCAGACAGAGATTAGTGATGACTTTTTGTGTTGCTTTTAGGTTTCAAATTGTGAAGAGGCTTTTTTTTCTTTTCTTTTCAATTATATTTGAAGTTTAGTCTCCATTTTCCTTCGTTGCCATGACCTGTATTCAATTTTTCATTACTCGCCCCCCACCATTTTATGCTTCTGCTCTCTTTCTGGCAACAGAGATGTTTATTGTATTTTTGATTCTGGCTATGTCCTCTTAGTTTTTCTCGTTTTTTACTTTTTATCTGCCATGTGCATATGTTTGAAGCAAGGAAGGCATTTGAAGCTTGACCTGCCCACCTAATTTCTAGATAGTCATGTGTCTCTTGTCTATA
This sequence comes from Rhinopithecus bieti, assembly GCF_001698545.2. Classification (NCBI taxonomy): domain Eukaryota; kingdom Metazoa; phylum Chordata; class Mammalia; order Primates; family Cercopithecidae; genus Rhinopithecus; species Rhinopithecus bieti. Next base: position 542,713 of record NW_016814400.1, on the reverse strand, counting down.
CTTTTATTCTGTTCTTCATTTTTAGATTGACACAAATTGCCAGTGGGTATATTGCCTGTTTTCATATGACAAGTAGATATGCACACCCAACACAACACACACACACACACACACACATTCACACTCACATGTGTACATCATTTGCCCAGGCTTAGAATATTGAACCTCTCTTGTGACACAAACACAACATTAACAAAGCAATGCCTGTATTTTTCTAGGATGTTAGAAACCAGTCAGAGTTTTGTCATTTTATTTTTCAGTTATGTTCTAAGAAATGTACAAATGTGTTCCAAGTTTCTATAAAAGTATTTGCAAGAAAAAAATGATATTTGGGATGATAGTTGACTAGCTGATGGGGACTCTTCCATTGTGAATGATAGTACAGCTTACCCTCTAATAGGTTATGTCTTTCTGTTTCGTAAATGTCAGTACTGACTAGTGTTTAGTTCAGTTTGTTATTGACATGAAATGTCATGTTTCCAATGCTTTAAAGATATAACATATTACAAAGTTTTGTTTCGTTTTGAATAAGAAAACGATAGTGGCAAAACATTGATAATTTTCCAGGAGTGAATTCTGTCTCAAAATGAAAGTTCTCTTTGATCAGACAGAAGCTACAAAATGTATTATCACTTTTAAAACTACTTAATCTTTATTACCTGTTTAATGATGTTTTGAACAATAATAGAATGTTAAAGAAGAACAGTTTTAGTGGTGTTTCCAGTCAATAAATGACACATACCAAAGCAAAAACGTGGGAAAACCAGTTTTGCAGCACTTTTCTGACCATCTAGTTCTGACACTAAAAAAAAAAAAAAAAAAGGCTGAAGATAATTTTCAGATTGTGCCTTGGGTCCTGTGAATTCTACTCCTTGTCCCACATGTGGCTGCATACATGAAAGAGCTGGGCTGAGATTATCTTAGATTATGTTGGAGAGAGCTTTCTGATGAACAAAGAACACTAAATTCAAATGTTACGTAATAAATATTATGATGACAGTAGGCCTGAGATTCTGCAGGGCTGTGTACACAGGCAAGGCCACTGATCCAGACCGTGAGGGACACTGTGACCATGTGACCTACAGGAAGAGCTGTATTTGCATAAATTAAAGTAATTGCTGAAGATGAATCCTTAACAATGTAAGAGGAGGCACTAGAAATGACCCAGAAAAGAGTCGCATAAAATATCTGCCAAGTTCAACAAGAACCAACCGCAATTTCCCAACAATATTAATCTAATAAAACCTTTTGCTCTTTTCCCCTCTGCCCAAGCACTCCCTCTCTCCCATCCTGGACGGTCCAAAACCAAGTTCGGTGGGATGGAGAAGAGGAAGTAACGTATAAGGCAGGGGAGGGGAGAGTAACCAGCCCTCTTACTACACAGGCCTGGGTTGGACAACCGCAAGAAGCCCTTACTTCTTAAATCTGAAGATGGTACCATTATGTGGAGATGATCTTTTTAATCACTGAACAGAAACTGATTTAATTATTTGCCTGTAAGCAGAAAAACCAGAGGACCTGTCAAAAAATTGCATCCAAGCATAGGGGAGAAACCGTCCCCATAGAGTACATGTGAAAAATCAAAATAAAATCCTTCTTTGATTATCCTGCAAGTTATGTTTCTTTGGTGTAACATTTATACATGTAAAATGGAATTGATAATAAAATAATAATAGTTACCTGGGATGGTTGTTGTGATAATCAAGAGAGACAATATGTGTCAAAACATGACATACACCTGGCTTAAAGAAGGTATTTGCCGTTATTTTAATAACCTCCCTGTCATACCTTTATTGTGCAAAATCACGTAAGTGGGCTGGAGAACTGAATAGATTAGTAAAAGAGAAAAACAAATTATGAAGAAGAGACAGAAATGGAAAAACCCACTGATTTGCTGATTATATGCAGTGCATAGGGGAAGGCCACAAGACGAGAGGCTGAGAATGGCTATGGGGAGACAGGAATGAAGTCACCATTACCCAGAGGCTACAAGAGGTTTGTACATCAGGCCTCCGAGACCAAATTGTCACACAGGCCACTATCTTGGACCTGAGAAGTCAGTTTATCTGCCTTGTCTTTTGTTTATTTATTCCACTAAAATCTTTGATATGTTCTGTGCAAGTCTGTGAGACAGAATCATGGCAGTCAGAAGAGAGACAAGTTATCCTGTTAAAAATGTATTCTATATTAAGTTTAAGAATTTCCCCCAATAGTTCATGAAATGACTCACTTTCCAAGGATTTTTTCAATAGTTCATTGAATGACTCACTTTCTGAGGATTTTTTCGTGAATATGTGGTATTTAAGGACGTGACTCATATGCTTGGCAATGTTGCACATTCGACACATGAAGACAAAGAGTTGAGACACATACAGAACAATAATGGGCTACTCATGCAGGAAAAAATCTTTGAAATCAAGATGAGACTTCTGTTTATATGATGATATACCTGCATTTCATATTAGCCCATGTTTTATATTTGAGGCGAAATGTTATAATCCAGTCACCATAATGTTCTCAGCTGCATGTCTCCAAAATAACTGATATGGTTTGGATGTTTGTCCCCTCCAAATCTCATGTTGTAATGTGGCCTCCACTGTTGGAGGTAGGTCCTGGTGGGAGGAGTTTGAGTCATGGGGGAGGATCCCTCATGAATGGCTTGGTGCTGTCCTCCCAGTAATAAGTGAGTTCTCGCTCTATTAGTTCAGTAGAGAGCTGGTTGTTTAAAGAGCCTGGCATCTCCCTTTTGCTTCCTCTCTTGTCATGTGATATGCTGGCTCCCCCTTTGCCTTTCACCATGATTGTAAGTTACTTGAGGCCTCATCAGAAGTCACGCAGATGCTGGTGCCATGCTTGTATGGTCTGCAGAACTGTGAGCCAAATAAACCTCTTTTCTTTATAAATTACTCAGTCTCGGGGATTCCTTTATAGCAATGCAAAACGGACTAAAACAGTAGCTGATCAATTCACTTCACATTTCAATTTCAATTTTTTGAAATGCAGTTTTTATTTCAATTTTCTTTCTCACTTTTGTAAAATAGTTAACTGAATTCCATATGGAATTCATAGGATGCTTTGATGCAATTTGGATACAATCAAGCATCCATCATGTCCATTAGATTTTTAGTTCAATGACCAAAAGGACATTTTCCTCCTCACCATAAACTTGGGTGTATGAAACCCTTAGAAAGTAACTTCATTGTGTTGATCTTAATCTAACAATGCAGTTTACCTTTCTCCCAAGGAGCAATGTACTTATTACAGAAGAAAGCTATTTGCAGTGTCTCTCCCTGTGTATGGTGGGTGTTACATTTATAGCAAACTTCTACAAATAAGGTTTCAATATTTATGTTTGCTGTTCTGCTATACTGTTTTCCATTGATCTGTTTTTACTAAGACTGATGGTAAGGGCTTTGGGATATAGAAGTTATTTGGAACTTCTATTTAGATAAAATATATCAGTGCATTTAGTCATCATTGGAAATATATGTCCAAATGGGTTTAGTCGATGTTTAGAGGCTCAAATTCTCATGCAGAATAAATTAATCATCTTTGTAAGAACTTAGAGTTAGTAAAGCTAGGATAATCTGAATGTCATATACCTGATGATATTTAAGAGAATAGAGTGAAGTAAGAGTCAATACAGGTAGATAAATGAATATCATCAGAAATGTAGATAATTAAATAATTGTAAGAAAAATTCCACATTCCTGTGATTGTGCACACAACTAATTATACTAATCATAGTACATATATATGTATATGTGTGTATATATATGTATATGGGTGTGTATGTGTGTGTGTGTATATATATATATAGGTTTTTGTTTCATCCAAGAAACAAAGAAAATTGCAGTTCAGCATTTTCCTTAAGATACCTAATGGTATAGATGATAATTTTATTTATGCCCTGTATAAAGACTAATTGCATAAAAAAGATGAATAACAGCTTAAAACCAGTCTAAATAAATACTATTACTTATAAATTAGGGGAGGTGGTATCTCGAATACAATAACTGTTTTACTTTCATAGTTTCACGTATCACTCCAATCAGTAAATACCTTACAAGAGAACACCATGATGCATATATTCTGCTTCATTTTTGATGCCCTATGTTTATATTAGGACAAAATAATTACTTTGAAAAGTCACCTGTTTATTTAGTCACTTGCCTAATTGATTTTATATAAAAATAGTTTGCCCAATGCCAAAAAATAGAAGCTACTTGCTTTTGACTTGAATATTTGGACATTGTTTTAACCTCATTTTATGTTTCTATTTTGATACTATATATATAAAACAGTCTTATGAGTCCTGCAAAATGGACTTAATGCCATGCTCGAAGTATCCTAGAGAAGATTCTATTTAAAAAATTGATTTCTCAGTGCTTTTTCACCCGCTCCCTAAATGTTATTTCTTTGTCTCCTTATTCCTCAGCAGTTTTATTTACATTTTATTTTTTCATTGGTCACATAAAATTATATATATTTATGGTGTGCAACAAACTATTTTGATATATACATGCACACATACACACACACATTGTGAAAGGATTAAATGAAGTTAACATATTCATAAAGTTAAGTATGATGTCACATGCTTATTTCTTTTTTTGGTGAGAATATTTAAAATCTACTGTCTTAGCAATTTTCAGGTATCAATACCTTGTTATTAACAGTAGTCACTGTGCTGTACAATAGATCTCCAGAACTTAATCTTCCCATTTAACTGAAATTCTGTACCCTTTAACCAACATCTTCCCATTCCCTCCACTTCCCAGCCCCTCTGACAACCACTTTTCTACTCTGCTCGCATGAGTTCAACTTTTTTTGGTTCCACATATAAGTGAAATCATCTTCACCTCTTTATTTCTATTATAAGTCACATTTTATACAACAATTTCAGTCTGTATTAGGCTGAAGCCCAACTAGAACCTCCCAATTCTTTGCTAAAGTAGACAGTGTAGCTGGCAAGGAAAGCCGCCTATTCTAGGGGAATAAACTACAAACAATGCCAGTTCTAGATTTGACCATATCCTCCAATATTTGAACGTGGCCACCCCGCTAGTTCTGACAGTTTCAGCTATTGCAATTGGACCTGTTCTGATCAAAAGGGATTGTCCAGAATGTATTTATAAAATACAGATGGGGTTTAAACCTGTGTTATTCATCTAATTAATCTCATTACTGCAGGACATCTGTTTGGTGATCAGCTCATGCTTCCTTTGGGCAAGTTGAGGCATTAGAAAGCGATGCTTCTGGAACACTCCCAAGGTTTAGTATATTGTCCACTGAGTCATACTCTGGAGAGGGGAATGTGTTATTCAGATTAAATAGAAACTCTAGGTAAATGTAAATTATAATTATATGGATTGAAAAGCATGGGGATAACTCAAACCCCTACTTATTCAGACAGATGTTAAAAATAGAATTTCCGAATACCTGGATACCTAGAGGAATTATTATTTAGAGCACATACTCAGATTTCATCTTCAGTAATTTTATCCTTGAATCACAAATCTAATTCCTTTTCTAATATAGCAGTACTTTTAATTCCACCTAATACTTGAGCTAAGAAAACATATTTTTATTGACTCTAATATTGGGAACTTTGAGGAAGAGCAGAAGTAGTAACACAGGACAATCTACCTTCTATAACCTAGTAGTTTTGGGGGTTTTTAAAGCATTTTTCTATATAATATTTGAAATATCAAAATTCAAATTTAAGACTCAGGAGAGATCACCAGAAAGTGTGACTTTGAGTTGATAGTAATGTGAGCTCAGTTAATCACTTATTCATTCAGTCAGTCATTGAGTCTAACTCCATGCCAGGCACCCTACACACCACTGTACACACCCTTGAGGTAGATGCAACGATGTCTGATGACTTAAAGATCACTGCTGGGTGATTGGCAGGTGGAAAGAAAAAGGTGAAATAAAAATGGCAGCTGTACTCAGTTGACTTTCAGGCTTTACCTAGGGCTAAAAAAGTTTATCTGAGGTCTTCTCTGGGAGGTCCTGAAAGGAAGTGAAATGTAGAAGAAAGGCTGCCACTCCCTCTTTGCTGATGTAGCTACCTCCAGATTTTCAGTTCCATTTCAAAGGATTAAGATCAGTCAATTATCACTTGCTTTTTAGAACCGGGAAACATTAGTGTACAAAAACCTGAGAAGTTACTCACTTAGATATGAATGGTGGAATAAGTGGGAAAAGGGAAAACAAGAAGCAAATAATTCAGTTCTAATTGTTGCAGAAAGCGAGAGAGAGAGAGACTGGAGCCAAGTCTTTTTTGAGTTTACACACCCAAATCCCTTGGCTCAAGGTCCCGTCACGGCAGATTAGAGGTTGCTGGGAGGAGTGGAGCCAGTGTTCCTCTTGTTGGGATGGTTGGCTATGTCTCCCAGGAATGCTGACTCACATGAGAAAGAGCAAGGGGAGGATCCTATCCTGCAACCTCAGCCCCCACAGGGTGTCCAGCTGACACAGCCCAGGGCCTGTCATGCAACAGGAGCCCGGGTTGAAACCAAAGCCTCACATTGGCAGCAAAGCGAGATACCAGCCTTTCGAGTAAAATTTGCTATGTGTGCTGCATCAGCCTCTATTTAAAGCTGATCAATCCTGGTAGGGCCCCTGTCACTGTAAACTGCACTTCCCAGAGCTGTATTTTTAAATAGGGAACTGCTTACAATAGCCATTTACAACTGTATGCTGTTTAATTAGCCAGCCTGGGCAGTGCTGCAGGCATAGATCACTTTGCTTTAAAGATTTGAGAATGTTAATAGTACAGTATATCATTTTAATTATTACTGGATTAATGTTGTGTCTCAAAGAACACCTAATGCAAATCACGAGAAATGGCCCGAAGTGACCCAAGGGTTGCTAGGTATTAGAAAAGTAATAGTTCTGATGCTTAAATATAAGGACATTTTCTTTGTTCAAATGTCACTCAGCATGCAGCAGCAGGGCTTTGTGGGGGCAAAGCTTTGTTTATTAGTAGCAGTATTCTGCAGTTCAGGCTAAGAAAGGCCAAAGAGTTGGGTTAGAACTGCGGCTCTAGTGTGGTAGCCACCAGCCAGGCATGTGTGCTAAGAAGCACTTGAATGTGACTATTCTGCAGTGAGAAGTGCTGGAAGTGAAAAACACACACAGGATTTTAAAGACTTTAGTACAAAAAGAGGTGTAAAGTATCTTATTAATTTTTTTATATTGGTTTCCTCTTGCAATTATAAAATATAAGATATATTTGGTTAAATAAAAGCCACGATTAAAAAGTAGCCGGGTGTGGTGGTGCTCACTTGTAGTCCCAGCTACTAGGAGGTGTGAGGCTGAGTGGAGAAGATCACTTGAGACCGGGAGGTCAAGGCTGCAGTAAGCCATGAGTGTGCCACTGCACTCCAGCCTGGGTGACAGAATGAGACCCTGTCTCAAAAAAATGAAAAAAAATGTGAAAGATATAAAAAATTAATTTCACCTGAATTTTTGTTTTTTAAAAACTAGCTTTAGTTTAGCTATTAGAAAATTTGTAATTACATGGATAGCTCATATTAGTGAGTCACATTTCATTTCATGTGGACAATGCTGGCCTAGACTTCCAGGAAAGAAGAGAAAACTCAGGCCAACAATAAAAGTGCATTTAAAATTTCTTCTTTATTACCACTAGCTATATGGCAAGACACTGCTGGTTTCATATATACACACATACATGCACACACAGGACACATATGTACATATGTGTATACACATGTGTAGGAGATACATATGTATATATGAGACACATATATGTATAGAGACATATATATACACATGTAAGTGTTATGTGTATAGGGAGGGAGGGAGGAAGGAAAGAAAAAGAGAAAAAGGAAGAAAAAGAAAGAGAAAGAAAAAAGAAAGAAAGAGAAAGAAAGGAAGGAAGGAAGGAAGGAGAGACAGGGAGGAAGGAAAGAAGGAAGGGAGGAAGGAAGGAAGGAACAAAGGAAGGAAAGAAAAAGAGAAAAGAAAGGAAGAAAAAGAAAGAGAAAAAGAAACAGAAAGAAAGATAAAGAAATAGAAAGAGAGAAAGAGGAAGGAAGGAAGGAAGGAAGGAAGGAAGGAAAGAAGGAAGGAAGGAAAGAAGGAAGGAAGGAAGGAAAGAAGGAAAGCTGCTAAATTCCATGGATATGGAGAACCAGTTAAAAGAAAACAACAAAAATATAAATTAACAGGGTCTGCAAAGTTTGTGGAAAGTTAGAGAAGCACTAGCTAAGCTTGTCGGGAAGCTATGGAGCTAACTAATTCCAAGGATGAACTCCTAAAATCTCCTCCCAGAGCCTCACCTTTGCCACCATTCATGCTGTTACTTGTTGAAAAAGCTTCATTGTATCAACAGTGCTTCACTGCAAGTGTTATAAATGCTCTGCAGCAAACCATGACTAAACCCATGAAGTGTATGCTCATGTAAGAAACACAGGAGAACATAGTTTTGACTCTACAAGACTGAATGTCTAATTTTAAACAGATTTGAACATGCCCTTATGCCCTTCCCACCCCCTATTCTTGCACATTTGTTTGTCAAATGCCCACTTTCTTCGGTAATATAAAAGCCAAAAATTTAACAGGGGAAAGGATGTCAGGTTCACTCTAAAGGAGCTGAAATAAGTTATAAAGATGTCTCATTTGAACAAACTATTTTAAAGACATTTTCATAAGTCTTTGGCATTTTGAAATTCTCTATTAATATTTCCAGGAAATACTCATGCAGTCATCTGCTTTTGAAAGCTGGATTTCTAAATTCAGTCAATACCTGTCTATTCTCTATATGTGGAAGTAGGTGAAGAGGCAGAAAACATACCCATTGTCACTGTATTAGAAATGTGCAGAGCACGCTCATTGTGCTTCTACACTAAAACAAAAAGGAATACTTGAATATATACGGTAACTTCAACACGACAGGAAAACACGACGGGCCCGTTTTAAATGGAATGCCCCTAAGCTTTTTACCAAAGCCTGTCTGCGTTATCGAGGCAGCTTCAGTGAAGCAGAGGACTTTCTATTCACTAGCCTGGAACACATCTTCCTTTATCATGGTCCCGATCAATAAAAATACTGAAAAGTATCCCCTAAAAAATATTGATGGTATTACCCAGTCTGTATGTAGAGGGAAACCTCTTCAGCACAAAAAAAGCATTTAAGTGAGAGTCTGCACGTGGTGCTTGGCGGAGTCTCCACATGGAGTTTACTCAGTTTGCCATAGTTCATCTCTCCGGCTGGGAATCGGAAGGGCTGGTTTTCAAATTCTAATTTTTATGAAGACCTACATGGAAAGAGTTAGGTGATTTGAACAAGAGGTTTTAAGTAATCATAAAATAATGATGAAAACTAATAATAGTTAACATTTATTGAGTGCCTAACACATGCTGGATATCATACTAAGCATATTGTATCTCATTTAATTCTCACAACATGCCCAATAACTAGATATTATTACATTTGATAGATTAAGATATTGGGGCTCAGAAATGTATAATAAATGGCCCAATAGGCAGAAATGTCATTTAGCCCTAGATTTGTCTGACTGCAAATTATGTTCACTTGCTCCGATACAATTTCTTTCATATATACCTTTTACTCAAATAATGTAAGTGGGGTCTACTGTAAGACTGGCATTCTCATCCACCATTTCTAGAAGCATCACTTATCACAGAAACAAAGTAATACTTTTTCAAACAGTTTAAAGTGATTTCTCATTTTTATTTGCTCTAATTAGAGAAAAAATGTTATCCGAACCTGAGGCTATACTTATATGATGTGTAGAAATTCAGCTGAAAAGTGAAAGCAGTAGCTAATCAGCTCATCTTGAATAAACATACGTAAACTGGCTTAACTGGTTACCTTCAGTGCATTAACCAGATAATAGACCTGCATAGTCCAATAAGGTAGCCACTAGCCACATGTGGATACCGAACAATTAAATGTGACTAGTCTTAATTGACATATGCTTGTATTTATTAATATAAAATACACAGAAAATTTTGAATTAAATTATCTCCCTCGATTTTTCATATTGAATGGGTAATAATTTGAATATAATGGATTAAATAAAATATCATCAAGATTAACATTACCAGCCAGGTGCTGTGGCTCACACCTGTCATCCCAGCCCGTTGGGAGGCCAAGGTGGGCAGATCACCTGAGGTCAGGAGTTCGAGACCAGCCTGGCCAACATGGTGAAACCCTGTCTCTACTAAAATTACAAAAATTAGCTGGGCATGGTGGCGCTTGCCTGTAATCCCAGCTATCCAGGAGGCTGAGGCAGGAGAATCACTGGAACCAGGAAGGCAGAGGCTGTAGTGAGCCAAGATCATGCCACTGCACTTCAGTCTGGGCGACAGAGTAAGACTCCATCTCAGAAAAAAAAACAGATTAACATTACGTATTTTTTTTTTTTTTACCTTTTCTTTTTAGCCTAGGCACCAGAAAATTTAAAATTTCTCTTGTGGCTTACATTATGTTTCTGTTGGACAGTGCCAGCAGAGACCATTCAAAAAAAAAAAAGATTATGATGGACAGCAGTACTGGAATATCTTGAACTTACAAAATACATATTTATTTTCCTCTGTGTCCATTGCACTCTGCAAGGCATTAGGGACAGAAAGATGAAAAAAATCAAAAGTAAACAAGGACTTCATGGAATTTATGATTTTGGAAAGGAAACAGAAACATTTCGTATTAGCACAAGGGAGGAAGTGGTCAAAGAGGGAAGGACTTGAAGTTGCAAATTGATGTTACCTTTAAATCCTGCATATGTTGGTAAAGATCTTAAAATCTCACCCAGTCACCCCTGCAGGAGAACTGCCCAGACACAAGGTAACTACAACCAGCAATTCCCAAATATTCCTAATAGTTATATCACTTGGACTCAAATTTTAGGATATCAATAATGAACTTATTTGTTTGTTTTGGTAGAAAGGAGTGTGGACAATTCTTCACCGTTCAGGGCTCGTTCATATCCAGGAACTTTCTACTCTAAATGACAAAGAGTTTCACTGTCACGAAGAGAAATGCTGCTGACCTTAGACCTTTATTTTTAAATTTTTTTTTTGTTTTTTGGAAAGTGCAATAATGGAGCACAGGAGCAGAGTTTGGTATTTGACCGAATCCTTCACAATTATCATGCATGTGTATATAATAAAATTAATTCTGTGTCTCTGCATTGTAGCCTGCGGCAAGAAGCGTACAATCAGTTTTGTATGTATAATAGATCACAGAGTTGTTCATGAATAATACAAATGCGTTGAGCAGATACTAGTGAGAGAGAATGTTTGTCTTTGCATGGAATCGAAGTGAACATGTAATATTGTGATAATATATATTTGATGAATTCAGGTCTGACTTGCCTTTGCCATACTCTGCTAATTCCCCGACAAGGGTTGCCACAATAATTGAGTTTCCAATAACATTATGATTATTTCCACATGATAATTTAATTGTGGGTATTTTTTAATATTGTAATATTGTAGATTTGTGATTATTATGCATTTGCATGCAGATTTTCTTGGTGACTTGGAGCACATCCCTACATTTATAACTTAATTTTATATATTATTGCATATATATTTGGGGATGAACTCATTAATGCAAATAAAAAAAAGTAGGTCTGTTTAGTCATTCAGCTTTTATTATAAATGTTGAAAGCCTTGCTCATTTTTTATAACAGTCCTTACAATACTGTGAATAAACCAAAGAGAACTTTAATTCGAGAATGGATTCATTAAAAAGAATGGTAATAGCTATAATAATTACAAATTGCAACATATTTGTTCCACCTAATTGGGATACAAGATCCTATATATTACTTTTTTCATAATGCAAAAATTCTAGGTGTGCTATTTATTGACTTCATCATAGGAACTCCTTACTATTAAGGATGTAGAATGTACTGACTGATAATTTAGTCAGTGGAAAGTAAGCAAAAACTTTAAACAAAATCCTGGATAAAGTTCATATTGTACATCTTAAAAGCCAGAAATAAATCCCATGGTAAAGACATCTGAGTTTCTGCAAAGACTTAAATTAGAGTTTAGGATAGAAAAGCAGAGGTATATTATATTACATATATTATGCAGATATGTATTATGCACATATAGATATATAATACATACATTCAGGTATATATTATACATATATACAGATATATATTATACATGTATACAGATATATATATTTTTTGAGAGATGTTACTTCTGCACTAGTTCTTTAGATATAATAACTTGAAAATTTTAAAATCAAAATTTGGTTTTAAAGCACATATCCTAAAGCAGTAAATATGAAGAAATTGTGTATCTATTGCTACTTAAAAACAAGAGAAATGCTTACAGCTGTCCAACAAACACTTTCAACAGATACATCCAAAAAATTATGGGCAATAATTTTACTTTTACATATGCATTCATTTTTGATATCTAGAATAGAAATAGAGATAGCTGTTTTGGGGATTCACTTCACTTTGCTTTCACTTTAAAAAGCTAGACGCATAGATTGAGGAAGGGATATATAAACCCTCATTGACACAATGACTAATTTTGAATTGGCTGAATTCTACTAGATGTGTCCAAGTTAAATGACTTAGCAGAATTTAGCCATTTAAAAAATTTCACTGTTAATTTCATCTCAGGTTATCAGAATCAAAACTGTGAATGGAGAGTCCATATAGAGTTTAATTTTAATTTATATTTTTGTTATAATTTGCTTTTCAAATTCTTCAAGCTTTTGAGAATTGACGCTAAGCAGAGTCTTCATTTAGTCACTGTAAGAGGTGAAAGGTTTCCCAGGAAACAAGGCTGCCAGAAATTTTCTTATATACTGGTTTGGCTAGACAGGGCACCAAGACAGAATGAAGGCATGCTATAGCAGAAGTGCAGTAAAGCACTTTCAGGGAATGCCCAAATTGAAAAATTCTACCTGATTGATCTTGCGATGTACAGAATTATGAAGAATGAAAAATGGGGGAATGCCAAGATCAAAGATAGAAAATGGTCAACAAGACGGTGGCTCAAGCCTGTAATCCCAGCACTTTGGGAGGCCGAGACGGGCGGATCACGAGGTCAGGAGATCGAGACCATCCTGGCTAACACGGTGAAACCCCGTCTCTACTAAAAAAAAAAAAATACAAAAAACTAGCCGGGCGAGGTGGCGGGCGCCTGTAGTCCCAGCTACTCGGGAGGCTGAGGCAGGAGAATGGCGTGAACCCGGGAGGCGGAGCTTGCAGTGAGCTGAGATCCGGCCACTGCGCTCCAGCCTGGGCGGCAGAGCGAGACTCCGTCTCAAAAAAAAAAAAGACACATCTTTATAATCAGGTAAATTAGATATAATTTTAACTTCTGTGAGCTTTCCCTATTAAAAGGGGGGAAGCAACGCCTACATTACAGAAGTATGGTAAGAATTAGAACTAAAACATCTGAAGGAAAATGGCTCGAGGCTTGGCGTCTGAAAGACATCTGAAATATAAATAATAACAGCAGCCAAAGCTAATTTAATGCTAACGAGGCACTGAGTGCTGACTCTCATGTTAGGTCGGTTGGTACTATTACCTCTTTTGTGCAGTTGAGAAAGCTCAGATGAAAACTAGTGAATAAACCACTCAAGGTCACACTGTTGTTAGAGACTAGAAGCAGCTCTAGAATCCCAGACATCTGACTCTGGAGCTATTTAAATAAGCGATGTTACTGTGTTAAATTGTATGATGTATCACACAAATGGAAAGTATCCTACTAGGCTCCATTATATCAACTATGAATTGACTTAGTGAGGACTGAGGCTTAAAATGTCACTTGGGGTTAGGGATTAGGATGTAGTTTTCAAGGTAAATAGTTCTCCTGGTGTTGTCTTGGGACCAGTACCACTAGCATCACTTGAGAACTTGTTAGAAATGCAAGTTCTTAGCCTCCCATTCAGACCAATTAAATCAGAAACTAAGGGTTGGGCCAAGAAATCTGTGTTAACGAGATCTCCTGTTGCTTCTGTTGCACTCTCATTTGGAAATCACTGCCCTAGGTCAAACCATGCCAATATAGTTCCCACATCATGGCATGGTTTGATTTGGACTTTAGGAAAGTGACTGGTGGCAGACTTGAAGCATAGAATGCACAGAAGGGTTACCTCAATTGTTCAGATGGGAAATCCTGAAGGATTAGTCCTGGATATTACTAATGTGTCTCCCAAGTCAGAGGGATAAGTGACAAGAAATAGCAAAGCCTGGTACTACAGGCTGAACATTTTTGTTCTCCCAAAATTCCTATATTGCTAATCCCCAGTGCAAGTCTATTAGGAGGTGTGGTCATTAAGAGGTGATCAGGTCATGGGGGTGGAGCCCTCCTGAATAGGATTAGTGCCCTTAACAAAGAGACCCTAGAGAGCTGCCTTCCTTCTTCCACAGTGTGGGGGCACAGCAAGAAGGTAGCATCTATGATCTAGGAAACAGACCCTTATCAGACACTGAATCTGCCAGTTCCTTGGTCTTGGACTTCCCAGCCTCTAGAACTGTGAGCAATGAATTTCTGTGGTTTATAAGCCACTCAGTCTATGGTAGTTTTTATAGCATTAATGTCTGAATGCATTAAGACACATGGCAACTGACTGAGTACAATGAACAGGAGCAGAAGAAGAGGAAATCATTGAAGAAAATACGAATATCTCTCTCCTAAGAATCAGGTGGCTGTTGATGTCAATGATTAACACATGGGGAAAATAAGGAAAAACAAACAAGGAAAGTACTTATTCAAGTTCTTTTAGTCATAACTATGGTTTTAGAGCAATTGTTAAGTTCCTTTCAAGTTGTAGGTCAATTTAAGTCTATTGTTTTTGTCTCACATAACCCTCCCAATTGTCTGCTTCCAATTGTCTTTGAAAATACATAAAACATTGAACAATTTCTCTTTTCCTCAACCTTTGATGAATCTGTTCTCCTTTGCTACCTCCATCACAAGATTTGGAGTAGGAGGAAAGTGTATAAAAGCCTGGGTCCTGTACTATTATCTTCCCAAAGGTGACAGAAGGAGTTTGGTCTAATGAGAAAATTACAGGAAAAACTTTCACCTGATGTATACTGTACATCTATTCAATCACCTTTCACTTTTTTAGATATTAGAGAGTTTTCTAGTTTTCCCTCATTATAGTTTCCTCATCAGAATAATGGGGATGAGGATATTTGAGATTACGTAAGAAAGTGTTTGAAAGCTATAAAATGCCATACAAGTCGAAGCTAGTACTATCAGTAATTTTTTTTTCATGCCTAAATCCACGAATTTATTTATTTATTTTTTTTCCTTGAATTTCTTTTTTTTTTTTTTTTTTT
>NW_016814400.1:456060-527282 GCF_001698545.2 Rhinopithecus bieti | reverse complement strand
TTTTTATGGCTGCATAGTATTCCATGGTGTATATGTGCCACATTTTCTTAATCCAGACTGTCACAGATGGACATTTGGGTTGATTCCAAGTCTTTGCTATTGTGAATAGTGCCACAATAAACATACGTGTGCATGTGTCTTTGTAGTAGAATAATTTATAATCCTTTGGGTATATACCCAGTAGTGGGATGGCTGGGTCATCAAGAGAGATCCTACAGGTAGGAAATAGAGTATGGGCTAGGTCACTTACTTTCACAGAAAATCTACTTTCTGGCTGGGCATGGTGGCTCACACCTGTAATCTCAGCACTTTGGGAGGCTGAGGTGGGCGGATCACCTAAGGTTGGGAGTTCGAGACCAACCTGACCAACATGGAGAAACCCCCATCTCTATAAAAATACAAAAAAATTAGCCAGGCATAGTGGCTCATGCTTTTAATCCCAGCTACTCAGGAGACTGAGGCAGGAGAATCACTTAAACCTGGGAGGTGGAGGTTGCGGTGAGCCAAAATCATGCCATTGTGCTCCAGCCTGGGTAGCAAGAGCAGAACTCTGTCTCAAAAAGGAAAAAAAAAAAAAAAAAAGAAAAGAAAAGAGAAAAAAATAAAATCTGCTTTCTTCTTTGCCACATTGTCTTTGAGGAAAGACAAGAATTTTTAGATTTTCCTGCCTTTGGTGGGTGTACCCTGAACAATAAAGAAAACAACAGGTGAAACCCTTTCAAAACTGTCATTTTTAGTAATGGTATGTAAAAAATAATCGGTCTATGACCTCAGCTTTTGCATCTATTCTCATTATTAGTGTTTGACCTCTTGCAGGGACTTGTATCTGGGCACTTTCGTTCAAAAGAAAAAACTCTCATGAGAGAAAAGTTCGTGGGGTTTGGGGAGGAGAGTCACAGAGTCCAAGGCGAGTTCCTTCATGTAAACTGTTTTATAGTTAGAAACTTTTAACCACCAAATTATTTATTCCATCAATGTAACAGAAAAATGGTACAAATGCAAATTCACTAATCTTTAATAAATGTGTTACTGGAGAGGTGTCCCAATCCAGACTCCAAGAGAGCGTTCTTGGATCTTTCACAAGAAAGAATTTAAGGTGAATCCATACAGTAAAGTGAAAGCAAGTTTACTAAGAAAGTAAAGGAAGAAAGAATGGTTATTCCACAGGCAGGGCAGCCCCGAGTGCTGCTGGTTGCCCACTTTTATGGTTATTTCTTGATTAAATGTTAAACAAGGGGTGGATTATTCATGCCTCCCCTTTTTAGACCGTATAGGGTAACTTCCTGATGCAGCTATGGCATTTGTAAACTGTCATGGTGCTGATGGGAGTGCAGCAGTGAAGACGACCAGAGGTCACTCTCATCGCCATCTTGGTTTTGGTGGGATTCGGCCAGCTTCTTTATTGCAAACCGGTTTTATCAGCAAGGTCTTTATGATCTGTAACTTGTGCCGGCTTCCTATCTCATCCTGTGACTTAGAATACCTTAACCGTCTGGGAATACAGCCCAATAGGTCTCAGGCTCATTTTACCTAGCCCCTATTCAAGATGGAGTTGCTTTGGTTCAAACACCTCTGACAAATGGATTCAAAGAATTATAAAAAAAAAAAAAAACTAAATAATTTTACTAGTACAGATATATCTATTAATTCTAGTTATTCTTCTAATAATTATAACTAAAATGACTCATGCAATGTTCACGTAGGAACACCAGCCTTTAATCCCCATGTCTAATGCCATATTTAATGACTATTGAATATCCTCATTAAAATTCATATTTAGCTATTACCTAAATTATAGTTGTTCTCCCACCACACCTGTATTCTGATGAGTCAATACGCACACCCGTGTACGTCCACCTCTGTGAGAACAGTTGCTACTGGTGATACACTCTTCCATAATAGAGACTTCTTTTTTCCCCCAGGTGAGGGTTGATGCCTGGCAGCAAATACACATTCGGCAAAAAGCCACAAAATGTGTCTGCTTTTGATCCTCTGGGAATTATTCTACTGCCTACTGAAGCAAAAGGTGCCTGGGCAGGTTGGCAGCTGCAAATCTACTGTTCACAAAATGTTGGAATTGCAGCTACTAGAAGCCCTGAAGGGTTCTTAATACAAAATTGTACTTAGTAAATTTTATTTAGGTTCTGAACTCCAAGAAATAACCCCAGAAGCTGGGAGTACCTTTGCTGTTTTCTTTTTCTTTTGTTTTGTTTTTTAATTCTGTGATCAGGCTAGAGTTTTTGGAGCACCTCGTTTGAGTCCAAAGGGGAGCAACAATCCATGTGTCAGTCCAGTGACTGAGAGGCACAGAATTTCTTGGGGATTGATGACTGACTGAACTTTGTTCAATTCAAAGTAGCAAACAACCCCAGTAGATTAATCCCAAGAAAATGCCCTGATACTTACCATTGATTTTAAAAGCTGAGGAAAAATATACACCTCTTACGATTTGTTTATGTATGCAAAGGTTCCATTTTTTCTTATTAGTGGTAATAATGATAGGCTCCCACGGTGCTTTTGTGATATATGTTCTTTGCCCTTCAGGTTCCTTTATGCAGAACAAGAGGAAGTACACTGATTTGCATTGACTTCCCATGGCAGTTCTATAGGCAAGGGGATTTTTTCACATCTCTGTGGGAAGTACACGATCTCTCTGAGAATGGAATGTCTAAGGAATTACTACCCTGTACGTTGGCCAATCAGATTTCCTGAATAATTGCTCAACATTCCATTTGCCTTATTACATTGTGCATCATTTTAATTTCCTCCAGGTAATCATATGACAGATCTCTCACACACATAAGGCACTCGTTTTATCCTGTGCCACAACTACAAACAAAGAGCATGCAGTTCAAGGGGAGAAAACAAAAATGGAAGAGTCAAAACATATTAAACAAGCTTAATTTGTTTGAACATATTTTATGCTCCTCATCATCCCCAGCGGTTTCCTGTTGTGAAATGGTGCATTTTGTTTTCAAAGTTACAAACTGGTGATAAAAGAAGGCATTTTACTGTAAGGTCACATTCCAAGCGTATTATCATATGTCTATTTCTTATGTGTGGCTTTTACCAGAAGAAAGACCCATTTGTGTGCATTTGTATTTTAAGAACCATGTGATGGCATAGCCATCTCGAAATTCTTTTCAAAGAATTTGCTATTTGCCAAAATTCTGCAAAATATTCTGCCAATCAGTCATTTTGTCTATATAATACAAATTAAACTTTTGGATGTATAATTTTCCCATGAATTTATCTCCTGAGTTTAAAAGTGTGTGACTATTTAGGAACTCTTAAAGGATCATTGTTTTATTTAGGGCACTGATGGTTTCTTCAGATGGGAAGAAATAGGCAACAACTGTTCAACCACAGAAAAGTCATCCTCAAAACAAGAACCACTGACTGAGCTCCCATTATATAATTATAATAACAGTCATAGCAAAGTACAGTTATAAGTACTTATGATGTGCTAGGTACTATCTTAGTACTTTGGATTAATTAATTAGCACTTGTAAAAAATGGTTTTCTTGTTAGCCAACCTATGAACTGGTGTTTCTTTTCAATTCTACTTTTTGTCAGGAATTAACTGGACTAAATATTCTGCATGAAACAAATTCAATGGATGAATGTATGCTCTTCTATTTTGCATTTCATGTAGAACCTAAGTAAATGATTACTGCCAGTCACTTACAGGGTGCAGAGTTTCTTTTTTATTTTATCTAAAATAAACCCATTGTTATGTCATTTTTTATTAGAAATATAATATAATCCCCTTTAAATACAAGACAATAGTGAAGAGAAAGACAACTGCCCGCAATTCAAGTTATTTTGAGCATAGATTTTGGGGTGGCAGAATTGGATACATGCCCTAGTACTGTTACATTGTGTAATATTTCTACAAATAATTAGCCTCGTCCTAAATTCTGGATCTGCAAAATGAATAAAATAGCACCAATTTCTGAGCATTCTTATGAGATGTGAGTCAGATTAATGTGTAAAGAGAGGCCGGAACATAATAGATACTCACTAACACTATTCTAGTTTTCGAAACATAAACACTGGCCCTTTGGGTTTCACCTTTTTTTCCCTCTTCTTTTCTATGAGTTAGTATTTTTTTAATCATTGAATACATATAAGTTGGAATCCTAATGTTTTCTATTAAATGAGCTTTTTCTGTATTTTAAAGTCTTTATAACTATAGTTTTTAAAGTTCTAACAGGTGAAGATCTTACGTTTTTTTACATCCAAAGATAAGATCAATCATCTTAGCTTCTCTTTTGAGCTCTAGAATACTGGTTTGAACATTGTTTGCTTGGAGCATCCTGGTTCTTCAGAGGTACGTTATAGGTCGTTTGAGGTGGATGGTTGAACATTATCTAAGCAGGTTTGCTTTTATGAGTTTCAGGGTTTTCAGTGGCGCGATCTCGGCTCACTGCAAGCTCCGCCTCCCAGGTTCACGCCATTCTCCAGCCTCAGCCTCCTGACTAGCTAGGCGCCGGCCACCACGCCATGCTAATGTTGTTTTTGTGTTTTTAATAGAGACGGGGTTTCACCGTATTAGCCAGGATAGTGTCGAGATCCGCCCACCTCGGCCTCCCAAAGTGCTGGGATTACAGGCGTGAGCCACCGCATCCGGCCGCCTTTTCTACTTCAAAGTGATTATACAAAGTTCTTGACATTTCTTAGTTTTTGACATTTCTTCACTATACACTAAAATTACAATTATTTACGAAATTTGTTTTGCTATACATGGATGTAGAAGTATACATACATAAACATACACATGCTTATAAATATAAAACAGAAAAAATAGACAACATCATTTTTCAAAGCAATGGATATCTGGCTTTTCATGCTAGGAAATATAAAGAGATGTGATCTGTGAAAGAATGACTTTGCTAAAATAAATTTTCTGTGGATCAAACCAAATGATACTGATTCAGTCAAGTGTGGCAGAGCACCCTCGAATAATCAACCTTTCAATGTTATACATTTACTCAAAAACTGTATTTAATAGAAAGCATAAACCATTTTACAAGTTCTAAGTAACCCGTCTGTCTCTATGAGCTGTGTATGCCTGTTGATTATTAGACTTCACTCTTTTCCAAAGAGGCTGCTTAGACCATCAAAGGTAATAGTCATCTCTAAATAAGAGGTACATTTTCTTGTATTAATAATATCAATTTTTGGTTAAACTTGAATCCCTTCTTAGTCCTATTTGCATAATAGATGTTCATTATTTTAAATAATACAGTACTGTTTGTGTGATTGATGAGCCTGTGGTTCTGAGTGAAAAAGTAAGAAATTTGGTTGTTTTATATCAAGAGGGACATATGCTTCATGAGGTCAGAGGAGAGTGACTCTGGAGGTGGCACTGCCCCCAGGACATTTAGAACATTTGTGGAGGAGTCACTGATTGTCACAATGATTCAAGTGATGCTGACATGGTTGATCATCCCAAATCTGAAAATATCTGAAATTTGAAACACTTCTGGTCCCAAGTATTTCAGATAAGGGATGCTCAACCTGTAGGGTTTAGTGGACAAAAACAAGAGGATTTCGTTATAAAGACACTGTGTGATTCAGTCTAGCCCTACAAGGATGTGCCTGTGTATCCCATGACTTCGGTTTGTCTTCCTGAAAATTCATGTAGATGAACATCTGTTTATCTGAAACTAGATTCTCATTTGGGTAACACATGAACCAAAGGTTGGTGCTCTTGTTGATTTTCTCAGCTTTAATTTACATTTAAGTTTCTTGGAACACATTTGCCACAAAAATTGAGAAAGGAGGTCACTTTGTTTCATTTGGAAAAGTACCAAGGTTTTTCTCACTATTTTAGAATGCCACATCACTGACCATAACGCTACCAATGAAGCCCATCTGTGTCATTCTTATTTAAAGCTGTCATGTTCTGGGAATTTCAGTGGCAAATATCTGACTTCCTTGTTATATCTTCCAGCATGCTTG
Source organism: Rhinopithecus bieti (assembly GCF_001698545.2). Lineage (NCBI taxonomy): Eukaryota > Metazoa > Chordata > Mammalia > Primates > Cercopithecidae > Rhinopithecus > Rhinopithecus bieti. The sequence continues at coordinate 521,315 of NW_016814400.1, read as the reverse complement.
TGCCGGAACATTTACATAATAACATGCACATTATTTTATTGTCAATGTTTTCCTTTTATTGTTTTTTTTAACGTTTCACTCACAGCTAATTCTAATTTTAATTTCATTTTTGGCAACTTACATTATCTATGAATTTTATTTCACGATGATAAAGCAGGGATTTCACAGTATCTATTATTAAACAGAATGCAGAGTCAGGTGGGGCTGAGGACCATGAATATAGTGATCTAGAATTCAGACTCCAGACTGAGTGGCGTTCTCCGTTCTACTTCAGTTCTGCCACTTGCTAGCTATGTGATCACAGACAAGTTCTTTAACAAAGCAGAGCTACCGTGGCCTCACCTGCAAAATGGGATTAAGGATCTGCCTTAGATGATTATTAAGAAGACTACGTGCATTAAGGGCTGATGTGTCCTAAGTGTTTAAAAAAAACAACTCAAGTTTAAAAAAACAACTGAATTGTCCTCAGTCATGGTAATTTTTGTTGTTTTTTTTTTAGACCAAGTTTCACTCTTGTTGCTCAGGCTTGGAGTACAGTGGCGAGATCTCTGTTCTCTGCAACCTCCACCTCCTGGGTTCAAGAGATTCTCCTGCCTCAGCCTCCCTGGTAGCTGGGATTACAGGCTCGTGCCACCATATCTGGCTATTTTTTGTATTTTTAGTAAAGATGGGGTTTCACCAGGTTGGCCAGGCTGGTCTTGAACTCCTGACCTCAGGTGATCCACCTGCCTCAGCCTCCCTAGTAGCTGGGATTACAGACTTGTGCTACCATGCCTGGCTATTTTTTGTATTTTTAGTAGAGATGGGGTTCTACCAGGCTGGCCAGGCTAGTCTTGAACTCCTGACCTTGGTGATCTACCTGCCTCAGTCTCCCAAAGTGCTGGGATTACAAGCATGACCCACCACACTTGTTCAATCACGGGAATTTTTGACTCATTATATGCTAAGATGAATAGCAGTGTTTGTTTTATTTTTTGTTTTGTTTTTTGTTTCAAAATGATCTATGTAATAAAGTTTTCTTGAGGCCATAGTAATGATCATGATGAAAATAATGAACTTCATAAAAGCTGCTAGATATTTTTCCCATTCCAAACTTCCATCTCTAGAGAAGGGGTATGTTGTCATATTTATAAACCAAAAATAAAATTCTAAGCCCCCTAACTAACTGAATGGGCCCCTCCTCTGGGCCAAGGGCATTCTATAGTAAACTTGAAAGTAGTTCAAGCCGTGATGGGAATGGGTGGCCAGACATGCCTCATTATACCTTCCACCCCTTGGAAGGAAGCTGACCAACCTTAACATTAAAACAGACATTAAGACTTACAAAGCAAACTCTTTGTAGCAATAAGACACCAACATGACAGCTAGCACGACCTGAAAGAAATCAAAGTATTTTAACCCAAAATGTATTTCTTTGACATATTTTGAAATGGCCCTGCAAGGTTGTCTCTTGTAGGGAAAATCTACACTTTACAGAGAACTCCCTTCTCATTCCAGATCTTTTCCCTGATTCAGGAGAGAATTAACTAAGAGTCTGGAACCTTTTTGGGTCTGATAAGAGCTCTGAAGCCTGCTGCTTGGAGGTTTCATCTGCATGATAAAACTGTGGTCTCCACAACCCCTTATCTTAACCCAGACCTTCCTTTCTATTGATTCTAGGCCTTCAACCAATTGCCAATCAGAAAATCTCTGAATCCACCTGTGACCTGGAAGCCCCAGCTCTCCAACCCCTTCAAATTGTCCTGCATCTCTGGACCAAATACATGTACATCTTTCATGTATTGATTGATGTCTTATAGCTCCCTAAAATGTGTAAAACCATGCTGTATCCCAACCATTTGGGGACATGTTCTCAGGATCTCCTGGGGCTGTGTCACAGACCAGTCATCACTCATACATGGCTCAGAATCAATGTCTTCAAATATTTTACGAACATTTGAATTTGCCTTTTCATCCACAAATATATGACTGGAGGGGGAAAAAAACACTACTATGGATGCAGCTTTGCGAACTGATTGGAAGTAAGGAGAGCATACCAACAGATGTAAGGAAAAGCAATCCAGATGAGACACGGTGGTGGCCTGGCTCCTGTGGGGTTGTGGGGGCCTGGAGAGGAATGTCTGTTCTTGAGAGATATTGAAAACAGAAAATAAAAGTGACAGGATTTTGCAATGGATTAATTTGGGTAAGGTATGAGGTAGAAGGGACTGTCAAGTTCAACCCCAAATTTCTAACTTACAAATCTAGTTGACTAGGAAATACTGAAAAAACAAGAGCAAGTATGGGTAAACTCATTCAAACTCAACCTGCAAGTATAAACTTGACTCCTGAGAAATGGGCATAGTAATAGAACCCTCCTCATAGGACTGTGCGAGGAATAAATAAGCTTAGAAATGCATAGTGGTTATTACAGTATTTGGCACAAATAAGTATTCAATGAATGGTAGCTATGTTTATGAGAAAATAATCACAAAGGGCTGGGTGCGGTGGCCCACACCTGTAATCCCAACACTTTGGGAGGCCGAGGCGGGTGGATCATTTGAGGTCAGGAGTTCAAGACCAACCTGACCAACATGGTGAAACCCTGTCTCCACTAAAAATACAAAAAATTACCCAGCCGGTAGTGGCATGTGCCTGTAATCCCAGCTACTTGGGAGGCTGAGGCAGGAGAATTGCTTGAGCCTGGAAGGCAGAGGTTATAGTGAGCCAAGATTGAGCCACTGCACTCCAGCCTAGGCGACAGAGACCAGATAACAGGTAATAATTTACAAATAATTCAAAACAATTTTAAGATTTGAGAATTTATCTAGTTTGTGAAGTTTCTATCAATGTCTCTCTTCTCCACCAGAAAGAATATGATGGATACTTATCTATTTTCCTTTCCCTTTCTTTGTTTCTTTCTTTCTTCTTGTCTTTCCTTTCTTTCTTTCTTTCTTTCTTTCTTGTCATATCTTCTTTCTTTCTTTCTTTTTTTTGAGTTCTTTCTTTCTTTCTTTTTTTTGAGATGGAGTCTCGCTCTGTCACCCAGGCTGGAGTGCAGTGGTGCGATCTTGGCTCACTGCAGCCTCTGCCTCCCAGGTTCAAGCAATTCTCCTGCCTCAGCCTCCCATGTAGCTGGGACTAAAGGTGCCAACCACCACACGTGGCTAATTTTTGTATTTTCAGTAGAGACGAGTTTTCACCAGTTGGTTATGCTGGTCTCAAACTCCCGACCTTGGGTGATCCGGCCACCTCAGCTTCCCAAAGTGCTGGGATTACAGGTGTGAGCCACCGCGCCCAGCTATTTTCTTAAACTGAGAGTCAAAGAAGGGTGATTTCCCCTTATAATTGATACACTTACTAAATTGTTTATGTATCTATCTGTTTATTATAAGAAAACGAATAGCTTTTAATCCAGACTTTTCATCAGTCTTTGTCTCTTTTGAATATTTTAAGCAGCTTATTTATTTCAACGTGTAATTAAGAAACCAGCAAGTGTTCTGAGTTACTGTTTTAAAATTTCCTCAAAAACACTATGTGCAGGGCATTGCAGTTGATGCCGTCATGGTTTGACAGAAGATGCAGTAAAGCATACTTCCTGATCTCAAATTGCTTTCAACCTTCTTGCGAAAGGAATCATTTGTTGTCATGTATGACTGGTTAACTTTTTAAAAAAATTTGCTTATAAGCATCAAGCTATACATTATTACTCCAAATAAACAAGAGTGGTAAAAAATCATTATGGGCAGCAGCAGAGAAGGAGGCTTTTTTTGTTTGTTTGTTTGTTTGTTTTTGAGACTGAGTCTTGCTCTGTCATCCAGGCTGAAGAACAGTGGCGCAGTCTCAGCTCACTGCAACCTCCGCCTCCCGGACTCAAGGGCTTCTCCCACCTCAGTCTCCTAAGTAGCTGGGACTCTAGGCACGTGCCACCACGCCTGGCTAATTTTTTGTATTTTTAGTAGAGATGGGGTTTCACCATGTTGGCCAGGCTGGTCTTAAGCTCCCAGTCTCAGGTGGTCCACCCACCTTGTCCTCCTAAAGTGCTGGGATTACAGGTGTGAGCCACCACGCCCGGCCGAGGGAGGTTTTATGGACTAGGTAGACTTTGCCTTGGGTCTTGAAAGATGCTTGAAACTTAAATATGCAGAGAAAACTAAGGAGGGCATTCAGCTTCACAAATAGGAGAAATATAGACATTATGGTACATAGGGGACCCTTTTATTATAAAGGCTGCCTATGCCAGTATTCATTTATTTAAGAACAGTGAATGGGGAAAGGAGCTAGAGGCAAAAGTCCTTACACAGTCTACTACTCTATAAGTAATTTCTATTATTTAGTTATCTTGCTGATTTTTGAGGCAAGAAGCCTGCCTAAAAAAATGCAATAAAATATGTCTTCTTAATGACCACCCAAACTTAGGGGACCCTATGGTATCCTGAAACTGACCCACCAACTCTTTGTCCTTTGATATAACCGGAGTTTATTAACTCACAGACGTGGTAGCCCAGGCCAAAGTCACCCAGTTCTTTCTGTGTACTGACATTTTTTAGCACTTGGCAAATGTTGATTCCTACATGAATCATTCTAAGTCTCTTCCACAGGAAGATCATTATCTAATACCAAATGCAGATGTATAAAGGTCTTAATAAAGTGGCTTAACTATTAGAAATACAGTAGGGTATAAGGAACAGAACCATCCAAGCCATTAAAGGAGAACCTAGGAAGGCTTCACATGGGGAGTGACAACTGATTGAAATCTTTACCCGTGGGCAGTTTCCTAGACAGAAATCATGTGGGAGGGCATATGGAAACTCAAGGACACATGTAGTATGTGTTTTTTGTATTGCTGGAAAACAATGTATACTTAGAGCAAAAGATAAAGCTGATTTAATTTTTCTAGGCTATAACATGAGCACTGTTTTGTTTTTGTTTTTGGTTTTATTTTGAAATGGAGTCTCATTCTTCTGCCAGGCTGGAGTGCAGTGGTGCGATCTTGGCTCACTGCAACCTTGGCCTCCTGGGTTCAAGTGATTCTCCTGCCTCAGCCTCTGGAATAGCCAGGACTACAGGTGTCCGCCAGTATGCCCAGCTAAATGTTTTTGTATTTTCAGTAGAGGCGGGGTTTCACCATGTTGGTCAGGATGGTCTCGATCTCCTGACCTTGTGATCTGCCCGCCTCAACCTCCCAAAGTGCTGGGATTACAGGTGTGAGCCACCTCGCCCGGCCCGTGAGCACTGATTTAGCAGTTGTACTGAGATGTAATTGACATGCAGGACAATGCACGTATTTAAAGTGTACAATTTAGTAAGTTTTGACACATGTGTACACTGCTCAAACCATCCTCAGAATCAAGCTAGTGAACATCTAGCTTCACTAGATGTGGGTGAAGCTTTTGGGTGATATCCCCAAAAGTTTCATCAGGTCTCTGTAGGCTCTCCCGTCTCTCTTTGTTTCCCATCACCAAGCAATCACCAATCTGCTTTATATCACAATATATTAGTTCTGATTTTCTAAAGTTTTACATAAGTGACGTCATATGGTATACTCTTTTTTGTTTGGCTTATTTCACTCAGCATGATTACTTTGAGATCCATTCATGTTGTTTGTACCGATGGTCCATTCTTTTTCAGTGCGGCGTAGTGTTCCATAGATACCACAACTTGTTTATCCTTTCATCTGATTGACTTTTTGTTTTGTTTCGTTTTCACTAGTTTTGAACTATTACAAATAAAGCTACTATGATCCTCCATGTATGAGTCATTGAATGCACATGCATTTCCTTTTCTCTTGAGTAAATACCTGGAAGCAGAATGGCTGTGTCTCATAGTAGGTGTATGCTTAATGTTTTAAGAAATTGCTGAACTGTTTGTATAATGGTGGCAGCATTTTGTATTTCCACCAGCAATATACAAGCATTCTAGTTCTTCCACATCCATGCCAACAGCTGGTGAAATGTATATTTTTTATTTTTAATCATTCTAATACTGGTACAGTGGTATCATGGTTTTAACTTGAATTTCTCTAATGAATAATAATGTTGACCACCTTTTCATCTGATGAAAGTAGAAATATCACCTTTATTCATTCTCTTAATAGTGTCTTTCAAATGCCAAAAATGTTTAACTTTGATAAAATTCAATTGTATCAATTATTTTTTCTTGTCCTTGGTAATCATGGTTGTGATGTCATATGTAACAAATCTTTCAATTAGAATCTCTGGGAATAGGACTCAGATATCATAAGCTTTAAAAACTTCTCAGGTGAATTCATATGTAGTCAAGTGTGAGAATCAGTGCGCTAGATCTGTGCTTCTCAGATTTTAAATATGAATTCAAATCACCTGGGAATCTTCAAATGCAGATGCAGATGTAGGACTGAGATGCTACATCTGACAACAAAAACAAACAAGCAAGCAAGATAAAGCAAGCAAGGGAGTCCATCAGAAGCCAGGCAAAGAATTGTGTCTGCTACTTTAAGGAACTGAGGGATTTGAGCTTGATTATTTTGGCAATGGGGACTCATTGGAGGGCTTACAAGAAATGAATAATGTGGTTGCATTTGGGTTTTAGAAAGATCATTCTGGTAGCAGAAGGATGGGTAAAGATAAGACTTGAATCAGGGGAACGTGTCAGCATGTGTTCTATAATCTAGGAGATAAATCAAGGGTAAAGAAGTGAAGACTCAAAGAAAAGGGTGTGAATTTGAAAGGCATTTAAGAAAATTGCATCAGTGACTGAATAGGAGGGTGAGGGAAGAATGATTCCTTGAATGGCTTTGGACACTGGATGAGTTGTGACACCATCACATTTTTCAATATAGGAAGAGAGAATTGAGGTCGGACTGTGTTGGCTGACACAGAAGTTGATTTTTAGACATATCAAGACTAGAAAGCTTTTGGGCCATTCAGGAGTAGATGCTCAATAGAGCACTGGTTGAATGGGTTTTGGGAGCGTTCATTTAGGAATCAGCAGGTGTAAGGACATTGGAGATCATGTGTGTAAATGGAATTGCCCAGTGAAGACATAGACCATGAAAATCAAAAAAGACCTACAAGGGACAGTTTTGGAGGTCACCAATGTCACTTTTCAAGGGCATTGAGGGGCAGAAACCTGAGTGCAGTGAATTGAGGGATGAAGAAGAGTCTTTGCCCTCAGGGTTTTTGTTGATCACCTTACAGGGTAATTATCAGGCTGCAAGTGCTGACTGTCCACTAGATTGCCCTGAGCATCTGGGACTATCTTCTCAAAATCCTGCTTCAAGGAGCGATCCTCCTCCCCCAATGCCTATGTTTATTGGAATAATTGTGAGGTATAAAATAGGAGGCTGACACTGGCCACACATCACAAGTCAAAGGTCAAAGAGAGGTAAACAGCCTCCACAGCGTGTCTTCCCAAGGCCCAGTGCATGAATGCTCTTTTTGTGGCTTGGTTGTTAAAACTTCTTCATACTTTCACCTAGCCCCTCTGGCTCAGCTTCCTAACTCTTGCAGGAAAAGGGTTGATCCGCATTTCGGAAGTGTCTCCCTCAACAGGTTTATTTTCATAGACATATTTTTTGGGGGGTTTCCTTTCAAGTAGCAGACCTTATTCTGGCGTGGATTACTGTGCTGGGTTTGAAGGATCAGGGCAAAGCTCTCATGCCCTACTGAACACAGTCAGAAACATTTCCATTTTTGTTCTGACTGCAAGAGACAAATCCTAAAATTACCATGTGGGTCTAAATGCTCAGTATTATGTGAGAAACATGCCTCCAAGTTGGTAATCATACTGCACACACTGTGGTTTCTGGATTCCTTCTCTCCTTTTATTTTTACCTTCTAGTATAAATTCCATTTGTAGTTTTCGGGGCACTGTCTCTGAGTATAGATACCATTTCATTTAGCTTTTGCAAGCTAAGGGCAAAGTTTCTATAGGTTTCTTCACTAAATTCCAGCCTGTCAAGAGGAGAGAAGTGAGCACCAGGCCATGATGAAAAGGGGCTCGTGCATCTTTAAAGAAAACTGCAAAGGAAATCCTAACCTCTCCTAATTTACATAGGGTGACATTTTGCAGAAATATTGAAACATTAGCAGTGACATAATGAAATTCTGCCTATCAGCCATGAAAGGAATAATGTTACTGTTAAGGTAACCTGTCCACAGTTTGTTATCAAGAAAATATTCTTGCCAAGAAACATATATTTAGTAAGGCATGATAAGAAGGGATTTTTCTCCCCTTATATTTTCTCTCCTGGGCTATCCATCTTCCCCTACAGATTTACTGCACGATCACTCCCTTTACATGCTAATTATGTGCAGGTCTGGCGAATTTGTTAGTGGTGACACTTCTGGGACCCAGTGGGACTGCAACTCATTATGTGGCAATGTCCAGATATATCAGATATTATTAGCTGTCATTAATCTGCTGTGGAAACACTGAGTGCTAAGCCAGGGAAGGAGGAGAAAAGAGTGTGCAAATGAAGTCTGGAAACAGCCTGAACCCCAAAAGGTCAAAGGGGAAATCAGTCAAAGGGGGGAGAACCAGCAAACGACAGCATTTTGTCCCTGATTTTGTAGCTCATTAGCTAACTGGGTGCACCAGGAAGAAGGAGCAAGGAAGCATCATTTAGCCGTTTGTTATTTTAATACCCCTTGTGGCCATTTCACTGGCACTAACCTTTTACTGTAATTATGTGAAATTATACACATTATCTGTTAACTTGTCCTAGACGCAAAGAAACACCAGCGGTGGGCATTTTACCATGGGACATACGTCAGTTCCAATTTTGTGCAGTAATTCCTAGGACAATAAACTCTGAAATACAAAGCTACTGCTTCTTCTTATTATTTTATTTGGTATATTATTTGAACTTATTGCTTAAGCTATTTCCTCCACGTGGACTCTCTAGTCTGTATCTGTTCCCCATTTCCTTCCACCTCTGCATACCCGAGTTCTCATTGTTGTTTAAGGCTCAGTTTAAATGCAATCTTAATAAAGACTTACATGACCCTTTACAGTCCATGTACTTTATCTTTTGACCTGCCATAAGACCTTTCCATATTTTAATGATCTATAACTATAGACCTTCTGTCTGTCTGTCTATCTATCTATCTATCTATCTATCTATCTATGCATCTATCCATTCAGTTAATTTCCTTATGTAGTTCATAAATCTTCAGGAGAGACAGTTAAGCTCACATGTTGGCTTTAAGTTTTAAATAAGATGTTATAGATCTAACAGAAAGCATGCAAAGTTAATTTTTTAAAGTACACAAATGCACATGTATATAAGATTTTATAATAAAGACCATCACAATGGTCTGCTTTCCAGGGTATTAATTGCATGAGTTTAGGTTCCCCCAAAGGCAGATGCTAAGACAAGATTTTGGCTCTCGTGTTTCTTTGAGATGTGGACAGGAAGCACGATGAAGCAGTGAAAAGGAGAGGAAGGGAATGAGGTAAGAATAAGGGGGTTAGCAGTATGGGGAACTTAGTGGGAAGCTCAGTCTCACCAAAGACTGTCTCAGAAGTGAAGTAGAACATATCTTAACATCTCAGACTTTCCCACTGAAGTGCAAAGAAGCTGGCATACTTATTCACCAACTCCCATTTCTTATTGTTGAGGACCGTTCCTTATTAACACCCTCGTACTTCTGGTTGCTTCCACCACTGGAGAATTCTTGGAGGCAGAATAATGCAGAAAGCCACTGGCCTTGAATATGAGCATCTGCAATTTTTTTGTGAGTGAAGCAGACCATTGTGATGGCATTCTGAAAAATGATGGCAGTAAGTGCCTTCTCCTGGTGATAAGTAGAGCGGTGATAACCCTTGGGTGTCAATGACTAACTCTCACCTGTGCTGGAATATGATAGAATATACAGGTGGAAGAGAAGCACTGATGCTTGAAAAGCAGGGTGACAAATGGTTAGCATAAGAATTATGGAGTTTCTTGAGTTTTTCTACTTGCTATAAAAATCTTGATAAAGATAATGACAGGCTCATCCAGGTATCACCTTAGAATACACTGTGAAAGTCAGAAGACCTCCATGGCAGGGTTAAAGAGACCCTCCTCTCCTGCACTTAGAGGCAAGACTATAATGAAGTTAGGCCTAAATTAGATCATTATGATTGTGGTGTTAACAAGGATACTCAGTTTACAGTTCCAGCAAGTTCTCCATGTTAAAGTTGGGTCTAATAGGGAAGGAAAGGGACCTTGAGACCCAAGATAAAGACAATTAGGTCATGCACATGAGAACCTGTATCCCCAGAATCACCTGAATCCTCCAAGCTGATAGACGTGACACCTTCTGCCTGCTAAGAAAGAACAGCCTCCCTTTGCCTAGAGTGTCTATAAAGAGTTCACATAAAGCAGATGTCTCATGAAATACTTCTCTTTCTCTTCACAACTTGCCCTTTCTCCTCTTAGTATTTCTAGTCTAATAATTAGGATCTGTTTGCAGCATGGCTTTAGTGGGAAGGTACCATTTTTGCATGGGATGGGAAGAAATGGAATATTCACCAAATTCATCACAGGTCCTATCAATATGAACTAGTAGGGACAGAGAGAGTATGTGTGAGAATGAATAAAGGTGTTGACACAGGAGACCCAAAATACAAGCCTGGATAGAGGAGTGGTTGTTATCCTTGCGTATCTTTTAGTAGCATCACATTTAACCTGCTGGCAAGGATATCTGAGCCTGTATAATTCATTGATGGGATGGCTGCTTGGAGGATTGGTGGTGATACTGGCCTGTAGTAAGTGAGATGAAATTGAAAGTGCCTGGCAGTTATAAGAAGGGAATAGAAAGCTCGGCTAGGTGGGCATCATAGATTGGATCAACTAAGCAAGGTTAGCAAACCCACCGCCAGCTATATGCAAAGGGAAGGGCCCTGGGGACACTTCTTTCATTAATGAAGGATGCACAGTGAGAATAATAAGATATCAGTGGGCCTAGGGATGTTCTCCTCTGGAGATTCTTTTTATTTTATTTTATTTTTTATTTTTGAGATACAGTCTCTCTCTGTTGCCTAGGCTGGAGTCCAGTGGCACAATCTCGGCTCACTGCAACCTCGGCCTCCTGGGTTCAAGTGATTCTCTTGCCTCAGCCTCCCCAGTAGCTGGGTTTACAGGCAAGCACCACTACGACCAGTTAATTTTTGTATTTTAAGTAGAGACAGGGTTTCGTCATGTTGGACAGGCTGGTCTCAAATCCCTGACCTCAGGTGATCTGCCCACCACGGCCTCCTAAAGTGCTAGGATTACAAGCATGAGCCACCGCATCCAGCCTCCTCTAGAGACATTGTTTGATGGTGGAGGTGCTGCTTTGAAACTAGGATATTTAAGTTCAATAAGAAGATAAGATTATAAAACTTTTTTTTTCCTAGAAAACTTTTTGTGGCCATTTTTTATATAGTTATTGTATATATTTAATTTTGTATTTGCTCTTTTATTTAATATTGCAGTATACACAATTCTATGTTTCCACAGTGTCTTTGAAAGATAATTTTAGTCTCTAAATAACGCTCCTTTAAACTTATTATATTGACCTAAGTATCTTATTTTTAAGTTGTATGATTCTATAATACTACAAATAATGTGATGGGTACTTTTGTCATCTAGTGTTCCCATGTTTTAAAAATTATTTTCTTAAAATACTTTTCAAAATATAACATCATGTATTCGATAATACATTTTTAAGCCTCCTGGAACATGCTATACATTATTCCCAAAAAGTTTGAACAAATTTACATCACCAAGCACAACATATGAGTGATTTTCTCAGCATCATTGCCAGAAATGGGTATTTTCATGGATTTATTTTTTCTCATTTAAAAAGAAATTTGGAACATATAATTTTACATCAATCTTTATTTGCTCTTGAAGATGACGTGACCCAAATCTCTTCCTTATCTATCAGAACTTTGGAGCCAGAAAAACTTAACCAATTGTCCAAATATCAATGACAGTGATTAATGACAATGGTTAATAACAATTTCTAGAGGTCAGTTTTCCTATCCAGATCTTTTACTTGCATTATGTCACCTCTATTTGAAGTTTTGATCTGCCTATGCCCAGTGCTTGAAAATTTTTTTGGTGCATTTTCCAATATAATAAATTATTAAACTTGGAGCAAACAGGTGCAATTCAGAGATCAGGGAGCCACCAGAATGCTGAGACTGGCCTTTGCAAAAGTCCCTTGACCCTCACATTCCAGGGCCTTCCTTTGTGTGTCAGAATCAATATCTAGAAGATACCTTCTATCTCATTTACCTTCTAGGTCTTCTGAAGGCACATCAGATTGGAGAGATCTAATTCCTCTCTAGAACCCTACCTGTAGGAAAGTGTAGGAAATGCAGTCTTTAACTTTCCAGCTCTGTAGTGCAGGGAGGAATGCAGGAATGGGCTAGAAATGGGTGCTGAGTGACAATCAATTATATCCAGTCTAATGACTGCAGATTTGGCCTCCTTCCTTCTTCACTTCTCTGCTCTTCTCACTGTGTGAGCTCCCCTGACCCTTACTCTGTCGAAAGGTCAATACCCCCACCCCTATCCCAAGTCACTACTCTTTGCCCCTCATGCAGTCTTTCTTAGCAGTATGTAATGCTTCATGCCCAAGTCCAGTCAAATGTCTTTCATGATAATTTAATCAGGACTAGCTTCATGTCAGGAATTCAGAATTCCTAGCTTGTAAGGAATTGTTGTTCTCCCTCCAGTAGCACTCACTTATTCCTCTTTTATTAAACAATCAAGGAAAAACAAACTTGAAACACGCCTCTTCTCACACACCATGAGCTCAATTTAATTCCAAATGTTTAATACACAATTTAAGGGGGCCCAAGAAGACACTAAAGCGTGTACTGCACGGTAATTGAGTCCATTAAGGCTGCTATATTATTATTTTTCTCGGTTGTATGTGCCTCTACCCCTAGGTGTTGTCCAGATGCCTTTACCAAATTGTTCATTTCATGATGTCCTTCTGTATTGTTCATTTGAACATTCAAATATAAGTGTTTCTACGATCCGCCTCAAAAAACTTCCTCAATGAACTTGCTTGCCTAGACAGGTTTAAAGGATCATTCACAAAGTACAAATATTTGAGGTTTGAGTATGTTTTAAATTCTTTTTCACATCTTATTTTCTTTAGAGTTCATGCATATCCCTTTACTTAAAAAATGACACTTTGTATATTTGAATGTGTGTCTTGTTTAAGCAATTATGTGCAGTTCAATTGAGAACAATAACAAAATTGGCTGTAAATATGTGAGCAAGGTATGAACAAGAAAAACAGAACCACTAAAAAAATACCGAGGGTGATGTGTCTTCTATATTGGTAATGTGAATGAAATATCTGTGGACTATATCCACACACATAAACCCTGCAGTGAAGGATCAGGTTAACTCAACACCCAAAAGGCTATGAAACATCAGGTGTTTCTTTTACTTAAAACCTGGTATAGCAGGAAGCCTAGGTCACAAGCCAAAATGTCTAGAGATGCCAGGAAAGTGACCTAAATGAGTGAAGCTGAGCAGGTGAAGTACGAAATATTAGAGACAGTCATTCGTACTGAGGGTTAGTAAAGAATGAAGGGGTTGTGATGTGCTGGAGAGTCCTATTTGCTCCAAGGAATTAACTGCTACCCAGGAAGCCAAGATCACTATTGCCAGAGCTTCCTTTTTTTTCCTTTTTTTTTTTTTTTTTGCGAGAGAAACCCAAAGTGTGGATTTTGAAGGGAAATGTTTTAATCTTTAGATGTTGTTGATTAATGCAGTTAGAAAGCAACAACATTAACACGACAGGTGAACATACCTATACCAAGAAGTTGGGATCTAGCCTAAGGAGACCAGGTTATGATACATCCTGGAGTTCTCACCGGACTCTAGGGAACTCTGGAATGCGGGAGGACCATATCCAGGAAGAACAATTAATCGAGGAGCTGCATGTAAGGGCTGCTCTGCGTCGCTTTCATTCCCGGGCGGATTCCTTCGAATCTCTAATATCATTTCCTCTAGGAAGCCTCCTCTAACCAACCCCACCACCAACATAGACACACACACACACACACACACACACACACACACACTCACACCAGACTAGGTGAGATGCCCCTTCGTGCTCCGAATGTGACCTTGATTTCCATTATCATACTCCTTTTTAAGTTATTGTAACTATTTGCTTGGCTGTTTATCTTCAGTATGCAGGGCCTTTGTTTATCCGGCCCATAATTTTATCCTCGGTCCTTAGAATGAGGCCAGTATAGAGTAGATACTTAATAAACATTTCATGAGTAAATGAATCATTTGTCAATGATGAAATATAGACATAAATAGCTATCTTGTTCTATTGATAAAAGTATCCTGCACCTACACAGCATACATAGAAAAGATGATTACTGTATACAAGAAAATAAAGTAGTATTTTAAAATTGTGTTTCAGGGCTGAATGATTAAGTGATTAAAACTGATGTAATCAAGCTATCGTTGTTTGAATAATATTCATTTTAATTTAGGTTGGACTTACATGTTTGCGGGACCATGAGGTCCATTATTTTACTTGGCCTTGTCAGTCAGTTTGTTCCTAAATTGGAGTAAATTTTTACTGCCTAATTGAGTGCCCATTTTTTTTCATTGGCCAAATTTGTATCAAAAGTGTTTTAGAGACAGTTCTGGATCTTTCCTCTTCCTTGAAAGTGCAAAGTGAAGCTGCCTTCGTCAGTATCCATATGGAAGTGAAATAAATTAGTACTCAGGGAACCCTCAGGTTCATTTCATAGGACTCATTTTTGTGGCAATTACTACAGTAAGTATTTGGAAATATATATGCACAGCATTTTATTGTCACCATTGGACCATTCAGCTGACCTCATTTTCTATTGCCGCACTTACTTTACAATGCGGCTAATTGGCCCAGTTGTATCAAAGATTACACTTATTGTTTTAGAGAAGACAGTTTTGAATTATTGTGACAACTTCCTGCAAGTTTTGAAATCAAATTAATTGAAAAAAAATGTTTGAATCTCAGTCACTTCCCTTATGGGTTAGGATCCAAAGCACTAAATAAAATCAAAGCAAGCTACTTCAGTTGTTCTCTAGTGATTTATGCCCTAAATGAAAGGAAAAAAGTGGCAACAGGTTACTAATCCTGTTGCAAATTTCAAAAAGCATATGCAATTAAATTGTATGCTTGATGGCCCCAGATCATGCTAATATCATTTAATAATAATAATAAATAACCATAACACAGAGAAGACTTAACGCGCAAATACATTTGATTAAACCAACAAAGCTAGTTCCAAAACAGCTGTTGCCATAATCTAGGCATGCGGGTCCCAAACTGAATTGTTAGGAAGAAAAAAAAAAAGTAGTTCACACGTTGCTTCACATGGTTTGTTAGTTGCTGTTATGAGCAGCAGTGTTGATGAAAATAATTATTTAGTGCTTCAGTTTCTGTCCCCTAAAGCTTCCCAAAATATGTGTCCCTAGCTTCACTTAAGATGAACATTTTATCTAACAATCAATGCAGATTGTTTCAGAATCCATTCTGCTGCCACAATTGACAATATGTGAGAAGAGGGCATAGCATGGTCACATTTGGCTGCCATGAGTAAGCCTGGCTTAAATTCCTTGTCCAAGGAAATCATCTTGAGCAAAATGCGTGAATATGTCTGGCACACAAAAAATCATAGAAAAGAAAACTAGAATCAATTGTCTTTTATCTCATAACATTATCCAATACTACAACCTTGTTCCTTAATTAAAGTTGCCAGTATTCAGAACAATTATAACAGAATTATTATAACAATTATAATAGATAATTGATGTATTTAGCACTCAATGGATTCCATTATTCAGCGCCTTAAGCTACCAAGTGGGACATGGGACAGTTCATTGGATAATTTTGGTTATCTCCATTCAGCTGTGTGGATGTTAGGGGTCAGAACAAGTGAAACAGTTTAGCTCATCTAGAGCTTATAATTTTTTTTTTTTAATTCTGTAAGTTTCACTTCTAAGAATCCTTTTCCAGTAACTTTATGTAACTTATGAAAAATTGCTAGAAAACTACTAAAATCAGGATTAAAATACTTCCATGATTATTAAAATTAATGATCCTTTATGTAATTAAGCACCTTCATCACTGTGTATTGACACCATCCAATAGAAGGTATCGCTTTACTTTGTTTGAATAATACAGTTAATACAGATTCTTAATGTAGCACATGTGAAACATCAAAGATGCTCTAAATAAATCTGCTTTCTCATACTTCTGAGTCATGTCAAATTGGATAAAGTGAGAATGAGACTGTATAATTCATTGTGCAAACTGGTTCAATTTCAGAGTGAAATTAATAATGACTTCAGGAAAATCACATACACTAGGACTGTTTGAGGCAAATGAGGCCAGTTCTAGGAAAACTAGAACTTTCTTCCAAAACATGTATAGTTTTCCCCTTTTCCTCATTGTCATGTCTTTTTGATGATCCAGGCTACATTTGTGATGTGACAGTTCTACTCTTATTTCAGCATACACTTATAATTTTCTCAAGTTATGTTGATGACCCTGTGCTATTTTCTTCATCCCCTGTGATAAAAATCAAGCATTAATAGGTGGCTGGTGGGGATTCGGGTTATAGACTGTGACAGCGTGAATGCCTGCAGCCCAAGCAGTAATCACACTCTCAACCTCATTGTCAGTTGCAACGGACTCTCATTAAATGAGCTAACCGTTCCCTCTAGCAGCACTTCACAACTTTACATGATATTTTATGATTAAGCTTTTCTAAACACAGCTCCTTACTGAAACCTCCAACTTTAAAGGGAGACACAGGGAGAAGTTGATGTTATACTGAATAAAAGCCAAAAAGTCTATGAGCTTTGTTTTTCTTTTCTAGAAGCTTTGTTATCAAAGCTTCTAGATCTTTATGCAAAGACTTCCACTGGGTCCTGAACACCAAATGTCAATGAGTCATGATGACTAATACTAGGTGGTGTTTATGCTTTGGCTTCCTTGCTGTATCCTGTAGGCTGGCAGAAATCAGGGTAACTGAGTAATTGCTATAATGCATTCCCTTTTCATAATATCTGCACTGAATCTTTGTTGCTTCGCACTTCAGTTTGCATTCCAGCATTCTTTCATGCCAAGCCTGGTGATTACTTTAAGTCCCTGAGCTACAGGCATAATTATCTTTCAAGAAGTCATTGGGGACTCCTGAGAGGAAGGAGGAAGATGGAGAGAAGAATGCCAGAGGAAGGATTAAGGTATTTCTTTGGTGGAGCACGTAGCAGTGGGGAAGAGGGGTAGGTGATGTTCATTTGCCAAGTATTTAGAGAGTCGGGGACCTGATATTTAAGCTTTAACTAACATTGACCAGAGGTTTGGTCAAACATTAAAAAGTTAAATAGCTGAATATCTCTCTATTCATGGCCTAGAGAAGCTTTGTTATTTAAATTTAGATGTTACTTTGTTTTAATTCAATTACAAATGATCATGTTTGTCAATCGGTTAACTCATGACTTGTCCTAGTTTTGAGAGAAGATCAGATTCCCAGATGTCCTCAAAGATCACTTTCCCTGACAACAGGGAGCAATTATGCTATCCCTAAAACTTCCATAAGGAGTACTCTATGGCCTTTGAAACCACATCATTGACTAAGGGAAACGACAGAGTTCCTATAGTCAAAGAGAGCAAAGCAGAGTTCATTTAGCTACAGATGACCATGGAAAGGCACTAGAGATAAAGAAAAAAATGTATCCCATGAAAAATAAATACATAAATGATGAGATGTTAGGTCAGTATGATTTCATGATTATTGCAGAAAAGTAAATAAAACCAATTTGATTATTTACATTTCTAGCTTGCTTCAATAGTGAGTCATCTAGTACCAGTTCTGTTTATAGAAAACATTGCTTTTGTAAAACATGCTTTTAATGAAAAATAAAATCCGTGAAAAAGGATTTCATTGCAGGATAAACTTGTAGATTCATTACCCTCAGAAGCATTCTCTACAATAGCGTCTCAGAAACAAAATTATGCTGGCTCTTTTAACAAGCCACTTAATATACTTATCTTCCAAGGCATTGGGGAAAAAATCAGGAACCAATCATTTTCTATTTTACTACAGGGTAATTTATTACTTACTATGCTAAGTGTTACCTGTTTTTTTCCCAGTAAAACTAAAAATAGGACTGTCTCTCAAACATTGGCATATATGATTAGGCTCATACAGTAATGTGTGTGCTTTTTATTATAAAATAAGTTACTGTAATCCAGAATACAGTTTGTATATGGCAAACAGATAAGGACCATATGACTGTGGGGTGACAGAGTAGGGTTTTGTATTTAGAATATACATTGCATCTGTAAAGCCTTCTTTTCAGAAATGTAATTAGCTTTTTTATGAACTAGGAAATATAGTATACAGAACACCCGGGGAATTTCCATATAGCCACATTTATTCCCACACATCTCTGGGAATCATAAATGGTTGTCTTCCTCCGAAATGGATTAGGACAAATTACATTAGGACATGATTGTGAATCTGATTAAGGTGGAACACAGTTGGTTTTTTTTTGCCCCTTTGGGATGACCATGTTTTTATGTAACAACCAGAAGACGAAGAAGCCTTTGGCAAGATGTTTCAAAGACATGTTTTCTTATGCACATAAAAAAGAATTTTCATGTTAATTCAAAAATTGGCCCATGACTTTAATTTCTGTATCTCGCCAAGACAAAGCTTGAAGCACAATCTGCTCTAGTATAGAACACATTTCAGATACTGATTTCTGATTTGGGTTTCAATGAAAGCATGTAAAAAAGGAATTTCCATGCATAATTTCTTCCAGGAGAGGAGAGCCAGGTTGAAAGGATTTTCTGTTGACTAAAAATCTTTAAGAAAGAAAGAAAACTTGCTTCATAAATGGTGTCAATATTTTACAGCGATTAAACCTTTCCACACTATTTTATGAAATAAAATGCTGACCATAAGACAATGCATATAACCTCTATTACAAAACAAAGACAGGTGACAAATATTTGGCACTTGGAAGATGGACACTGCTAAGGGAATTTGGATGATAAGAGAATATGAAATCTACTATGATCCATTTTCCTGAAAACTTTAAAATAAACCATTGAAACTGAAGTGAGCTATTTTTTAAGTTGTTGATAACTTAGGTTTTACACACTAATGTGTGTAGGAGAGAAGGGTGCATACTGATTCATTCTTGGTCTTCTCATTGCCTGAATGCTAAACCAGTGATTCTCACACTTTATTCTGTTGACTAAAATTCTTTAAAAAAGAAAGAAAAATTGCTTTATAAACGGTGTCAATATTTTACAGTGATTAAACCTTTCCACACTATTTTATGAAATAAAATGCCAACCATAAGAAAATGCATATAACCTTGATTACAAAACAAAGACAGGTGACAAATATAATAGAATCATCCAGGAACTTAAAAAATCTCCATATCTAGGCCACCCCCTCAAGAACAATTAATCAGAACCTCAAAGAATAGTATCAGCATTCAAAATAAAATTCACAGTTGATTCCAATATGCAGCCATTATTTGTGGACTAGTGCCCTAATCTTTGTGTCACCAAAATGCCAGGGTACAGTCTAGATCATGTTGCTCACTGCACAGAAAGCCAATCACTGAGAGGAGTACTACCAGGGAAGAGAGCTTTCATTAGAGGGATATCAGGGGAGAATGGGGGATCAGTCTCAAATCCATCTCTACTCGAATAAAACTGGGGGGTTTATATAGCTGGGAAGGTGGGAAAACAGGAATTAGGGAGGGGCAAGGAAGCCGCCATGATGGATGAGGGGGGCTGGCGTCTCATTGTCTGAATGCAGTGATCTGAGGAGTTTCAGTCCCCTGCCTGAGGGTTATTTTTCTGTGGAAGGAACTCGGATGAGACAAATGTAAGTTTCAAGTTTTAAGACTAGGAGGGTCAATCTCTATGTTTATTAAAAAAAACCCATAAATATCATTTCTGTGGGACAACTGTGCCATTTTCATCACCATAATGCAGCCACTAGAGAGTTAACTCTTAGCATAGCAAGACCCTCTCAACCCTGTTTTCCCAGCTATAGTCAACATTTATTCTGATTGGTTGATAACCACACTATGCTGTTTATTAAATATATTTTGAATATTAACCCTGCTGTAATTCTCATTAATATATGGTGTTTGTACAAGGATCTCTGCCCTATCTGAAGGCCACAGAGGGACAGATCTTCCTGGTTCTTATTGTTGGACCACTTGTTCTTTATAGACATTAGTTTATCACAAATTCTAGTCAATTTGGCTAGAACTCTAAACAGTGGTTTCTTTTATAAGCCCCAATTTCCCTTGAGGGTTGGATTCAACTTTTTACAGTAGTAGCCATTAATTATAATGCTATTCTTCAGCAGATTTGTGAACTAGAGGGAAGGCATTGCTGTCCATCTTGACCCTTGACATTTTCAAACATCTACACTTTTGCTATTACACTCAAACATTTGATTGGACATCTTTAGATACATCTTGGTATAGTGTCTATGACCCATCTACTGACCCATAGAGATCAGGATCGCCATGTAAAATTATACAGATTGTGCTCAGCACAATTGTAGGAAGCACCATTCACATCTGTAGTACATGTCTATCTGTTGTTCAACAATCTTTTCCATGTCATTTTGGATATCGTATGTTGAACCAAATGTTCCTTCTTGGGTAGAAGATCCTAGAGGTTGACCAAGCTCTCCAGTCCCAGCCCATCTTGACTGCTACCTTACTCCATGACCCTGCTGCTGAGATTTCACTGGCCTCACAATCAAGGCCTCCTGGTTATATATAAAACACTGGAAAAATAAAGCATTTATGTTGGATAAGAACTTAGAATATTTTTCTTGCTTATTTGCACAGGGCACAGATGGTGAATAAGACAAATTTATAACAAGTAATTTATAATAATTAATTTAAATTTTCGTACAGCAACCAGCATAATATGCACCCTACAAAAATGAAGATGATGAAAAACATTTCACTTTCAAATATTTTTTTTAAATGATCTCCAGCTACTTACCTTGCCACTCAAATGCTTGAAGATAGAAAATTCTGCATTGGTTTGCTTGTGATACCATATTTTAGCCCCTTGGACCATAGACGCTATCCCAATGCTCCTTCAAATAGCAGGTCAGTAAACAGTCTATGGTGAACTAAGATTGTAACTTAGTGCATTTCTTTCTTCATTCAGAAAGTCTTGCTAAAAAAAAGGTTAGCTGAACAAAACAGTGTGTCTATGACATAGTCGATTTACATTCCATCATAAGCTCCTATCTCACTGAAGACTACTAGCGAAGAGTTTATAGAAAAGTACGGGGTTGGCCCCACACGGTGGCTTACCCGTGTAATTCCCCACTTTGGGAGGCTGAGGCAGGTGGATCTCCAGAGGTCAGGAGTTCGAGACCAGCCTGGCCAACATGGTGAAACACTGCCCCTACTAAAAATCCAAAAATTAGCTGGGTGTGGTGGTGTGTGCCTATAATCCCAGCTACGCGGGAAGCTGAGGCAGGAGAATCACTTGAGCCCGGGAGTCGGAGGTTGCAGTGGGTGGAGACTGTGCCATTGCACTCCAGCCTGGGCAAAAAGAATGAAACTCCATCTCAGAAAAAAAGAAAAAAAAAAACAAAAGAAAAGAAAAGTACTGGGTCAGGGACTATACCTGTGTTCCTAATGACCTTGACAAGCACTTATTGCTTCACTTAAAAAAAGATATAAATGTATGAAGACCTTTTACATACCAGGCGCTGTCAAGCATACACAGATGAACATGATATAATCCCTGACCTGGGGAAGCTTCGACTAAGTTCTAACCTGGCCATATCTTGGCAATAAAGCACCCTATTTATAATAAAGGAAAAACCCTAATATATTTAAAGTCAGGTAGGGGTATGGCACCAGTGAGTTAAAAATGGACACTTTAATATTAAGAATTGTCTTCTGTTTAATCTTGTGAATTAAAATGTTGACATGTTGAAGTAATTAAACTAAGAACAGATATTAAGCCATTGTTTAAAATTATATGTAGCAGGCATATAGCTTCCTACTGTGGATCAATATATTCTGATTTTTTTTTTGTTCAGGAAATTGGCATACCAAAATCAGTCATGGCTTATATTACACAAATATATAGAAATTTTAGAAGCTATTCCAATGGTTTAAAATATTTTCTCCTCTTTTCTTTATCTTGGCATATCACAAACACACATACATTATATGCATACATATGTGTACGTGTGTATATACATATATATATTTATAATCATCTGTTTTATTAATAAGCAATGATACAATGTGAAATTACCACTATAGGGGCTAGATATTCAAAGTCTATTTTTCCAACCCGCCTGTAAAATATATTGTATATAATTAACATATGTTAATTATCCCTTTCACCAGACTGGAATCTCCTTAAGCATAAAACTTATGTTTGATCTGTGTTTGTAATTTCCATAGTGTCTAGCATGCTATTTAGACCATGATAGCTCTTTGATTAATAGATGTTCTATACTACTACTAGTATTACTGCTATTAGTAATAACAATAACAGTTTCCATCACTGATCCCTTACACAATGTCAGGATTTGTGCTTACTTATATATATTAAGTCTTTCAAGTTAAAAACATTTCTATTTCTATGTCCCATTACTCTTCACATTTTTCAGATTAAGAGCTTGATCAAGGTTCTAAAATGTAGAGCCAGGATGGTAAAATTGATTTGAAAATAATTACAGAAATAAAACTCCTTTAAGAGGTTACCTTCAGATAATTCAGTTCTAACAACACTCAATGTTGCCTAGTTTCTAATTTCGGGAAGTATGAGTTGATTTGGCCCAGCTTAACTCAGCTGCTTACCCCTTAGACCTATGACTGTGTCAAGAAAAATAAACAATGACAGTTTTTGCCTGTCCGACATCCCTTCTGTCTTCTTTGAGCAATAGCATCTCAATCTTTCGATGAATAATCAGCCTTCACAGCTTCCATTCATGTCCCTAAATTCCTAGGGTAGACTCTTCGCTGAATCCGTGTCAATCCCTGGAAATTTGCTGAAAACCTTCACATAGCGCTGTGCTCGGTCAGCTCTGGCTGTTGGTAGCCACATTTGTCAGTAGGAAGGAAGAACCTACCCAAGAACAAAGTCAACACAGAAATGAAAAGGAAATATAGATTCCTTTCGGTGTCCATTGAGAACATGCATCTAGCTATTTCTGGATCTACAATAGAATTTCAGCCAGCCTGACTTTTGTTTCTGTCATAAGCAATCAAAGATGGATGAGTGTGGTGTACTTGGGGATCTACTGCCCGCCTTCAAGGTGTGTGGACCGTAGGCAGTCTCCAGTGACAGTTCCTTCATGGTCAGCTTCAGCACCAACGAACCCACTTTCCTGAGGTCATGCCCTGCCCAGAGCAATCAAAATTGGATGATTACGCAGAATGAAATTAGGGGGGCTTAGCGAGAATGAGGCATTTTGGACAGTTAGTACTCACTCCAGAGCTCCTTGCAGAGTTGGAGACATGTCTATTATGCCTCCTTCACTGTTTAGCTTTCCCCGCATGCAGCCCTGTCCCCTCCTCTTCCCTTTATAGATGTTAATCTTGAACCCACATCTTGCACTCCACACTCTCAGTGTCTGTCTCCAGAAAACCCACCCTGCCATAATAATAAACAGATGTCCATTAAATACAAAGTCTATGCAGCAAAAAACAGGATAAACTTTCAGATTAAAAATCAGCATGTACATTTATAGTTATGAATGAGGGGAGGATGGGAACAAAAAGGCAATACGGACAATTAAAGATAGCCACGTCAGGCTGCAGGGTAATTTTCTAAAGTTATATTTTTGTTTATATGCTAAAGAACCCTTCTAAAAAACGCCTTCCTGAAGGTTTCCATAATACCTAAGCAATCAAGATATTCCAAGGAATGGATAAACTTATATTTCTTCTATTCAAAAATTAATAGACTCTAATCTGAAATGTAGACATTAGAAATACAATGGAATTATTTGCTGAATAAATTGATCATTTATTTTCTGGACTTTGATATGTAAATGTGCAAATTAGTATAAGTTAAATGTAGTGACGAAAGGCGAGGATAAACTTTAAATAAGCTTAATGATGGTGGATACAACAACGAACTTCAGCAAAAAAGAAAACAAATGGTAAGAGGAAAATTGGGGCAAGATATTGGCTCAAGGAATTCTACAACACACTGATGAATTTTATTAAAGTTTTAAAAATGAGTTTCATAATGAACTAGTCTAGATTCTACGATTATATTTCCATTACTTATTTATTTAAAAAAATTTTTTTTTAAGACATGGGAGTCTTGCTGTCTTGCCCAGGCTGATCTCAAATTCCTGGGATCAAGGGATCCTCTTGCCTTGGCCTCTCAGAGCTCTGGGATTACAGGCTTGAGCCATCATGCCTTGCCACATTCCTTTTAATGCATTCAGAATTTCCTCCATGTGTTTCCTTAAAGTCTAATCCCATGGTTTGAGAATCATGATAAAGTAAATTCAAGGACACAGTTAAAAAAAAATTTTTAATTAAGTTCCGGGGTATATGTGCAGGGTGTGCAGGTTTGTTACATAGGTGAACATGTACCATCGTGGTCTACTGCACTTATTAACCCATCACCCAGGTATTAAGCCCAACATGCATCAGCTCTTTTCTGTAAAGCTCTCTCACATCCACCCTCGCCTGGTGGGCCCCAGTAAATGTTGTTCTCCTCTCATGT
This sequence comes from Rhinopithecus bieti, assembly GCF_001698545.2. Classification (NCBI taxonomy): domain Eukaryota; kingdom Metazoa; phylum Chordata; class Mammalia; order Primates; family Cercopithecidae; genus Rhinopithecus; species Rhinopithecus bieti. The sequence goes on along the minus strand of NW_016814400.1, from coordinate 496,575 downwards.
CCATGTGTTTTCATTGTTCAGCTACCACTTATAAGTGAGAACATGTAGTGTTTGGTTTTCTGTTCCTGCATTAGCTTGCTGAGGATGATGGGTTCCAGCTTCACCAATCTCCCTGCAAAGGCCATGATCTCATTCCTTTATATGGCTGCATAGAATTCCATGGTGTATATGTACCACATTTTCTTTATCCAGTCTATCATTGATGGACATTTGGGTTAATTACATGTCTTTGCTATTGTGAATAGTGCTGCAGTGAACATACACGTGCATGTATCTTTGTAATAGAATGGTTTCTATTCCTTTGGGTATATATGCAGTAATGGGATTGGTGAGTCAAATGGTATTTCTGGTTCTAAATCTTTGAGAAATTGCCACACTGTCTTTCACAATAGTTGAACATAATTTACATTCCCACCAACAGTGTAAAAGCATTCCTATTTCTCCACAACCTCGTCAGCATCTGTTGTTCCCTGACTTTTTACTAATCGTCATTCTGGTTGGTACGAGATGGTATCTCATTGTGGTTTTGATTTGCATTACTCTAGTGATCAGTGATGTTGAGCTATTTTTCATGTGTTTGTTGGTCGCATCTATGTCTTTTTTTGAGAAGTGTCTGTTCATATCCTTTGCCCACTTTTTAATGGGGTTGTTTGATTTTTTTCTTGTAAATTTGCTTAAGTTCTTTCTGGATGTTAGACCTTTGTCAGATGGTTAGATTGCAAACATTTTCTCCCATTCTGTAGCTTATCTGTTCACTCTGATGATAGTTTTATTTGCTGTGCAGAAGATCTTTGGTTTAGTTAGATCCCATTTGTCATTTTTTGCTTTTGTTGCAGTTGCCTTTGGCAATTTCATCATAAAGTCTTTGCCTATGCCTATGTCCTGAACAATATTGCCTAGATTTTCTTCTAGGGTTTTAATAGTTTTGGGTTTTACATGTAAGTCTTTTAAACATCTTGAGTTAATTTTTGGGTAAGGTGTAAGGAAGGGATCTAGTTTCAGTTTTCTGCATATGGTTAGACAGTTTTCCCAGCACCATTTATTGAATAGGGAATCATTTCCCCATTGCTTACTTTTATCAAGTTTGTTGAATATCAGATGGTTGTAGATGTGCAATTTTATTTCTAAGTCCTCTACTCTGTTCCACTGGTCTGTGTGCCTGTTTTTGTACCAGTACCATGCTGTTTTGGTTACTGAAGGACACATATTTTAAGAGAATAGTTGTAACTACTCTATTTTTTACTTGTGCTTCTAATAATTCTGCTTTCACTATGTAACCAGGCAAACACACACTAATAGTATTCTCTTATCAGGTACCATAGTTGCTGAGGTTACTTTTCTGTCCAAAGAGCAACCAAGACTTTCCTATCCTACTTCATAGATATTTTTAGAGAAGACAAGTCTGCTTTTTCTTTCCAGTTTTCTTTAACTAGTGGCGTCTGGTGCAAGTGTCATATTAGCTTTCTGAAATACAGATTAGGGGTTGTTCTTCTTTATCAGAGTTGAAATGTTGGGCACAGTAGGCTTTTTCCTAAGTTTAGCAGTTCATGAGGAACAGATAATAAACAGAAAGTTGTAAAGGAATTGAGTAGTATTCAGACCAGTGAATACATGTGTTGAAAAATTGATTTATTCCATCTTCTATGACCTCAACTCATCGATATCAGTGTAGTTACTGGGTCCTACAATATTTAAAGAAATGTTTCACTAATTGCAATGCTGGATCCTAAGTGTCTTTGATCATTTAAACAGACTCATTTTTGATGGGTGTCAAGGTAAAAGTTAATGATCCTAGGTCATTTTAATGTATGAACAAACCTCTTGTTACTTCCTTGGGTCATTAAAATAAGTACCTATGGGCTACGTGAAAAAAACATCAACTGCTAACAGTTCTTTGTTTCATTGTTAACAAACAAGCAAACAAACAAAGCCCACCTTCCATAGATAAGATGTCCATTTAATACAAAATTACTTTAGACCCATGAAATTCCTAAGACAGACAGACAGTTACTGTCTCTATAGTATATTTCAATGTGTTCATTTTTCATCATTTAGTCTTTTCATTTCACTGTTTATCCTGGCTTAGAAACAATGAAAACGGATCCCTTTATATATTTTCTTATTTCAATTTTATACCAGTTTATGGATGCTTGTATTAATTTGTGATGATTTTCACAAGAAAAAGCTTTTATGTATGTTTATGTTGGTCTCGTTTAAGTTACAATTGTCAGTGCCTCTGAGGTTGATAGTAAAGAAACGTAAAATCTTCACGCAAGTTCTCTAGAGAGCAGCAGTTTAATAGCTGGCACCTTTACTCTCTTCTCCTGAATACTTTAATGAAGGCTTAAGGGAAAATATCCAATCCTGGTAATTTTGGACCATCTTGCTTTTCCATGGAAAACAGTACATCTTCAATAATTAAAGGACAAGGGCAGAGAGCAAAGGGAAAATAATAATTTGAAATAAGTAGAATGTGAATATAAAAATGCTAACGCTCCCATGTTACTTTCTTTTTTAAAATTTTAGCAAGCTCCCATAATTTTTTTTCCCAAAGGACTTGAATAACTTCATAGTTAAATAACTGACTGCATCTCTTTTATTGTGGGGACATAAAACAGAGGTTTGTAAATGCGAGCTCCCAATAATGAAGTACAAGCAAAGAGAAGCTCTACCAAACTACAGAGCTGTAGTTCAAGCAGAACGTGTGGTACACGCGTGATGGGAAATCGATGATATGCAGAATAGTTTTATGACTTTTGTTTGTTTTTCCATGTGATGCATTTATTTAGTTGATTATTTAATGTCTATATTTAATTCTATATTCACATTACATATGCAACTTAATTAATTCATCTTTCATACATACAACTACTCTCTGGGACTTGATGGAGGCAAAGAGTTTTGAAAGATGCTGGTCACCCTTGCTTCTGCTGACAGTTTTCTTCTGGTTGTTCTAGCTACACCTACATGGGCTTTCACCATCACCTTAAAAATATGTGTTCCGAATTCACCCTTCTTCTTTTTTAGCTACACCTGTTTCCTGGGAAATCTTATTTTATCTGTAACTTAAAATAGTGCCTCTCAATTCTAGACTTCTGAGTCTTTCTTCTGAACCCCAAACTCATCAACTCAGCTTCCTGAATATCTCTATGTAAAGGTCTTCAATATTTCAAATTCAACATGGAGATAAACTAAACTTATCTCTATCCCTACCTCCTGCTTCACCATCACATCCTTTTCAGCCATCTCATGGAATGGCATAAACATCCATTAAAATGTCCAAGGAGGAATACTGGTAGGCATAATTCTTGACTTCCTCTCTCTTAAGGTCCACATTAAATCTGGAATTATTTTACGTGGATTTAATATTCCTAATGTTTCCCAGATCTGTCTCCTCTCATCATCACCATGACCACTGGATTATGCAACAGCTTCCTAATTGTTATTTCTCATTTTGATCCCCATCTTCAGTTTAAAACAAGTTTTCTTTTTTAGTTTTGCTATCTAGAACCTTTAAATGGCTGCTCCTTCTCTCTCTCTCTCTCTGTCCCTCCCTCTCTCTCTCTCTCTCTGTCTGTCTCTCTCTCTCTTTTTCTTTCTTTCGGTAGGAATCCCTAAAATCTTAGCTTATCATGCAAGACCATTTATTACCTGAGCCCATCCTACTTATTCAGCATTAAATTCTTACTCCTTCTCAATCTTCTTCTGCAAGGATACAGATCTACTCTTAGCTCCCAGAACATTCCATATTGTGCTACAGTTCTGAAATTTTGTTCTCGCTCTTCCTTTTATTTGGAGCTCCCCTCCCTTAACCACTATCCCCTGCTACTCCACTTACCATCCGTCCTTCCAAATTGAATCATATCTGATCTCTTCCAGTGATTTTTTAGTAATCTTCAGAGTCAAGAAGTTTGTCAATGAGCCCTACAGCACACTGCGCCTCCCTTTCTTCTAGTGCTTGCCCTTCTCTTAGATGGTTTAGGTGCCAGACTCTTCTTGAGGTTGTGCACTCTATAGAAAAGGGATTATATGACTTTTCTTCTCTGAACATTCAGCACTTAACATAGTGACTACTACGTACTGGTCCCTAGTATATATCTCAATAATGGTATATTCTTTTTCATGGAAGAGAGCTATGTATTTTATGGAGGTAGTAAGATGTTTATTTAAAAAGGCAAAAAGGAGTTTGACTTTAGAAATAAAAGTGCTTTAGGACAATGGGTTTTCTTCCTATCATGAAGCAAATGAGTAATTTAGGCATGACAGGAAGACACAGGGAAAAAGGTCTTTAATTAGGAGCTCCTGCATACATATACATATACATGGGTGTGTGTATACTTTGTTTGTTTTGTTTTTGAGATGAAGTCTCACTCTGTTGCCCAGGCTGGAGTGCAGTGGCATGATCTTGGCTCACTACAACCTCCGCCTCCTGGGTTTAAGCTATTCTCCTGCCTCAGCTTCCTGAGGGGTTTCACCGTATTGGCCAGGCTGGTCTCGAACTCCTGACCTCGTGATCTGCCTGACTCGGTCTCCCAAAGTGCTGGGATTATAGGCATGAGCCACCACACCCGGCCAGAGCTCCTGCATATATTGAAGGAGATGGCAAAGAGGTTTCAATTCATAAAACATAGGTGAACCCAAGAGAAGGTGCCTAGGTGAGCATATTTTACCTACGTATTTTCATCTTGTTGCTGTAAAGCTATGTTAAACATGCAATCAATCTTTTCATGTACAGTTCCAATTTGATATATTTATATGAACATATACACACACACACATGTATACACACATCTATAACATTTATGTTTTCTATAGTCTTTGGTAAAGAACATCACACTATACTGACAATTTTACTAGTAACTGAATTGTAGGTATGACTGTCTAGAAAAGAGATATGAAATAAAGCATTTATAAATACAAGAAGACTCTTGAATAACCTAGTCAAGGATAAATAATTGTGCTTTAAAGATCTGCTGTAATCTATACATCATTATTGGAGATTCAAATCCATGACATTTGAAAAACATATTTTGTGCATTTGATTACATATTTTTTTTTTTTTTTTTTTTTGGAAAATGATTTTAAAGTTTTCCACTCTAAAATTTTGAAAATCATGTTAGTAGATTTAATAAACATGTTGGACTTATATATTAATTGATCTTGAATGTATGAGAATTTGTAAACATAACTATGAAGCTGATACATTGCAGTATTTCAGAATAAAGACCATTTATAAAGTTCTATTTATATGAAACACTCCGTTAAACTATTGAAATTCTTTTGTAAACATTCAAATTGTAGTAGTGCATACCTACCTACTCCCTGCCTTGTTTCTCAAAAAAGAGTATATATTCAGGAAGAAGGAAGAGAACCATTTCAAATGTTTTGCTTTCTTAAAGATCCCAGTGGATGTGGTTGGCAAATCTAATTTTGCTATTTTATCTATAAAAAGGGAATGATCATTAGTATTCGTGAATTGCTTCACTAGTTTGTATGTTGCTATGACATCAAGTATGTAATAACTCGTGAGTCTCAATTCATTGGCCATAATGTGGGAAAACACAGAATGAATGGAAGTGATTTCTCAAGCCTTTCTGTCATGGCAGTTCCTTTTGGTATGATTTAGGAAACTACGGGCAGTAGAAAAGCCTCCCTTTTAAATGTCAAATACAAGATTCATTTCTGTACTGCTTTAATCCAAATGTCAGAGTCCTGAGCTACAACATCAATCTCACCAGAACTTTCCAAGCTTTACACATCAAAACTGCTGTCCTTTAAGAGAGAAATCCTGATTTGGGGGAACACCAATATTCAATTTGCATGATACTAAAAATCCACCCATTAAGCAGCAGGATATGTTTTATGTTGATTTGACCACTCAGAAGTAGAGTCTGAGAATAGTCTGATCTTAACCATAAGATAATCAAATTAAGAGTATTTTCTTCTACAACTGGAAGGTAATCTTTTTTTTTTCCTAAATGTCTCTCCTCTGTTTTTTTGAACATTTTTTCTACCTCCTGTTTCCTCAATACAGGACAATGTTCTTTGCCCCTCTCCATAAAGCCATCTACATTTGTCAAGGTAAAGTGAATAAGGCTTGCTTTTCACACCTTAAATGTCTCCCTGGAGTCATTGTGGAGCTCAATGGGCAAGAAAGACTCTAGTCCGTGTATGTCCAGTGAAATGAAGCTCTCCACTTTCAACCCACAGAAACAAAACAAACACACAAAAATCATATGAGAGATCTGAATAAACAAAAGAAGAAGAAAGACAACTAACAAATTGAATAAACAAAGATCTGAATAGTGGGCCAAATTTTATGTGTTCTGCAAATTAAAGTTAACAGTGGATGTTCACAGTGAAGTTTCGCAATGTTCTGAAAACAGACTATCCCCTTGGATGCATGGAGACCCATGAGGTAATCCTCAGCCCACACACTAAACCAGTCCCAGAGCAGAACACACAGCTCAGGTCTCCTCTGCCCAGCTGAGAAGATGCATTAGGTGGCTGCAGACAGTAAGAAAAGTGACTAAGGGTTTAGAACTTAACAGAAAGGTGTCATTGGAACACAGACCCCTGGGAACATGGATTCTCTTCCTGGGTGAGAGATTCTTACAAAGAAATTTTTTTTTAATGTCTATGCTAAGAAACTTTTCTTTGGCATATGTATCTACAGTGAAAAAAAAGTTATGTGAGCGTAGGTGTATGGAAAAGCTATTTAAATAGGAATCATTGAATCTGGGGGGGAAATAAGCTTTAATCCTCAGGTACACTATATGGAAGAATTGTTTACAGGATAATGACTACATCTCCATTTTCATGAAACTCAGGGAAGGTATCAAGAAAACTGTTTCCATTGAGTATTACAAAAACAAATCAACAAATATTCTGAAATCTATTTCTTCAGCTACTTTGAATTACTTGGTGAAGGGACAATTTTGTTTTTAGTGGCTGCGTGGGACTGCATATAACATACATCATACATGTAAACAAGGATCCCCTTTTCTTTTCCCTGTAGATATACAATGCGGATTTCCCTATAGATATACAATGTGGATTTCAGCTTTTTGGACACTGAAAAGGTATAGTACTAGAGGTGGAAAACTAAATAGTTGTTTTGCACTGAAGCTTTTAGGAGAATGTTTGGCATCATAGTGACTTTGGATGGGACCGGGAGAAAGGACATGCTAAAGAGGGCGTGAGGTGAATGAATTACCCAGAGTCCAGTAGGAATTCATGGGCATCCAAATCTGAAGACTCTGCAATGGAGAGCCTTTGAGGACTCTGAAGACTTCTGAAATGAAATCTGAAGACTCTGAAAGGAGCCAACATGGATGGCTCTACCCATTAGACTCTAAGCTTTGTGAGACCTGAAACCTGCCTGTTCTCTTCATCGCTACATCCGGATCACCTGAGCGATCATCTCATGTGCAGCACAAGTACAACGTGTTTGTTGAATGACATAATGAAGTCATCAATGGTGACTTCTCCAAGTCTACGCAGGAGAATGAATTTGGTCTGCTTCTACAACTCAGAGAAAGAAATGTGTGGTAGTGGTTTTCTCTTAATATTTAACAGAGATTATGCTAACCAGGGGACATACTCATAGCTATATCAATTAGTGGAATCTGATAAGAATGAAGAAGTGTTATCAAAGCAATTTTAAAGAGGATGCAAATTTTGATACGTCACGCTTGGTCTCAGAAATAAGCAAAGGTAAATATCCTTGAATAGTAAAAGTAGGAGCACAGTAGGATTCCTATGATAAAGTCCAAATAAAAACAACTTGGTAATGGACTCCATGGACTTGCTGAAGCTGCATCCAAACTCCTAATGTGGGTAAAAATCTTATTTTTCATTTTAGTGAGTAATCCAAGAACATTATTAGTAGAAGGACACCCTTAGAAACCCAGGACACCAAGAAAGACATAGATGGTAATTGATGTATTTTATGGAGTTCAGGTCTAGCTTTAAGGGTCCTTATAAGCCAGCTTTAGGATGGGGACAAACTATTGTATTTGCTTGGCTTTAAAACTTGGCTTAAGATAGTCATTCACATATATATCTTTAATGTCTGTCTTTTTCCAGAAGTTGACCATTTTTTGGCGTTGTTGCACACTTTTGAATATTAAGATTTTTCTTGAACATCCTGGCTAGCACCCCTGTCTCTTACTACAAATACAAAAAACGAGCCGGCATGGTGGCGGGTGCCTCGTCAGTTCCCAGCTACTCGGAGGCTGAGGCAGGAGAAGGCATAAACCCCCGGAGCGAGCTCTCATCGAGCCGAGATCCTGGGCCACCGCACTCCAGCCTGGGCGACAGAGCGAGACTCCCGTCTCAAAAACAAAAAAAAAAAGAAAAAAAATCTCTTCGACGCTTTTGACGCTTTTGAGGAGATTAAGCAATAAATATGAGTTAATAATTTTAGTTCCACCCCTACTGTAGTATAAAAATGTCTTATGATGACCTTAAAAGCACCCATGTTTAATAATCAATTTACTTGTTTTTCCACAAATACTGTGTTACTATTAGAGTAGAAACACTGGCTGTATTATTTTCTCTTTCTAATACATTCAAGTGGTAAAATTCCCACATGAAAATTCACAATCTTTGTTTTTTATCATTATTGTTGATATTGTGCTGTAATCTTGACATTTTAGTCTCTGTCATATGATGTTAATAATAATAACAGTATGCCCATTCATTGTAGCAGAAATGCATTTTATAACTTGCTCAAAACTTTGAGGCATACATCTGAGCTTGGCAATTCTGGTTCTATGTATGTGAGCAGACACCAGGGTAAACTACTGACCATCATTTTTAGAGCCCCCAAGTTTGTCCAGATTTCTAAAGGCAGAATTATTATGCCTGGTGTTTTCCAGTCTCTGTTAATACAACAGACAAGACTGCACTGTGAACAAAAGCTGCAAATGGAACCATTCTATATTGGCCTCTACCACTGAGTACATTAGTGTGTACTGACACACTTAGATTGCAAGCATTTGTTGTGCTTATATAACTCAATTAGTTAAACTCTAGCAAAGAAGTTTAGGCAGTAAGGAACTGAGAAATGCTCACATTATATTTTAGATTAGAAACATCAGTTTCTGAGTCTTATTCTGTGTACTAGATTGACTTGCTCTTTAGGGTAGAGAATGCAATATGTTTGATTTCCCTGTGTAACTGGTCAGCACTGAGCACCGTTCTGAACAACGGTAGGTAATGAATGAATATTTGTTGAATATAATTGAGTATTTTTGCTGTCTTAAATGAGAAGTAAAACAGAGGCAAAAAAGAAAGAATATGGAAGTGTAAACTCTTCCCCATTTTCATTATTTAAGGACTAATTATCATGTTTCTTGATGCCTTTTACTTCCTACGTCTAACTCATTTCTCTGCTCATTAGCACCTCCACCACACCAGAGGGTAGACAGGAGTTAAGAAAGTGATTATAAGGGAAAACATGCAAATTAGCCATGCTGGTTTGGTGGTCAGGAAGTTTGCAATTCTGAATTAGCAGGAGACTTTGGGATTACCTCTACATTTTCACTGTTATGCACACCCCCCATTGGGGAATGTATACAATCAAGAATATAGACTAGGTCTATAAGTCTTCAGAATAAAAATCAACATCCACTGGCTGTCCAGCCACCTGAGTTGCAATAGGTGCTAGCACATCAGAGAAAATGGATTCAGAAGAGCCTGGCAGGCTTCAAAAGCCTAGAAGCAAAAATTGCAATCTGATTGACAAGCAGTTTAATAAAGCAAAAGTGGAGTTATGTGTGCGTTCTATAGGATACTACAGCAGAATACCAGTGTCAGCATTTTGTACAGCTGCAGTTTGTTAATTGTGCAAGCAAGAGGATAACCTAAAGGGTTGTCACTGTAATTTAAATAAGGAGAAACACTTAAATAAGGACCCTTACTTACATCAGCAAAAGAGGAAGGAGTCGAATTTGGAATGTGAGGGTCACCTAGTGAATTTATTTGCCATCCTGATGGTGGGACTCTTGGGGAAAGAGGCAGATAAAAGGAAAAGAAGTCAATGAGAGACCAAGTCTTTTACAAGTCCTATCTAAAAATAGCTTTGTTTAAAAATATTAATAAAACAAAAGGACAGAATTTAAGAACAGAAGGGACCTGGAAAATCATCAAGTTCAGGGCTTCTCAGATTTGGCTGAGCATAAGAAGCAACTAGGGAGCTCTCTTAAATATAGATCCCTGGGCCCTATTCTCAGAGATTTATTTAGCATGCCTGGATAATGGCAAGCGATATATGTTTCTATATCTATAGATCTATGTCTATCATCTGCATATACCTGTATATATCTATGTATGTATAGATAAATCTACCCCTCTAAATTTATTTCAAACTGTATTATTTATTTTTCTATCATTGACCTATCTATTTGTTAAAGTTCTACTGAAAAATCTGATATACCACAGGTTTATTTCTCATAGTAATTACGAAATAACTAAGATTCATGAAGATTGTGTACAGTCAAGTTACTTTTTGAGCTATGAGACCAGAAGGAGATCCAAGTCTCATGATTCTCAGTTCAGCATCCTTTTTCCTATTCCATATATTAAAAGGAGATAAATGGGGAAGGAGGGATGAAGAAGGTATGCAAATATGAACAAAGTGAAATTTGGGAAACAGACAAACTAAAAGTCTTTTTTGACAAAAGAATCATCTGAGAGACAAACTTTTTGATTCTAAAGACATCTAGCATACAGAATGCAAAGTCACATATGAGGGAAACTGAATTTTCGCTCAGAGCTCACAAAGTAGCATGTACTTTCATGAATTCATCACAATCCAGGACCTAAACCTCAGCTTTGCTGAACCATGGATATGTTCTTTTCAATACCTCAGGAACAAGTGACTAGATTTACACTAATTGAAAGTCATAAAAGCCACAAGTATAATCTAAGATCCCAATTTATTAGTTTAAAATGAAAAAGAGATCAGACCAAAGGACTAGTAGATGATGTTTGCATATGCAGTACAGTCTCTTCTTGTAATCACATTTGGTTGTCATAAGCAGCAGGTTGCTAGGGTGGTGTGAAAGGCAAAGAGAATATTATGTAACTCTATTAAAATGTTACCTGGCTGAGTTCCCAGAAGTCTCTTTCACCTTGATGCACTGTTGTTGGCTGCGGATGGGACAGTGGATGGGACAATTTCTGTAGGTTTCTCAGGACACTCCTGGGCAGGAATTATGAAAAGAATCACTAAGTTCACTATTAGTTTCCTCCTCTTTTAAATTTTGGCTTCTTTTACTCAGCACAATGCTTTTAAGGATATCTAATGTTGTGGCATGTTTTAGTACTTCATTCTTTGTATTGACAAGTAGTACTCCTTTGGGTGGATGTACCCAAAGGACATCCCATTTATCTACCCATCGGCTAGATATTCATTTATCTACCCATCGGCTGATGATATCTGGATTGCTTTTACTCATTGGATATTATAAACAGTGCTACCATGAGCAGTCATGTCTTGGTGCAGATGTACTTTGTAATCATTCTTGAAGAGAGAGCTAAGGGAAGAATTGCTGGATCATGTGGTAACTCATTTTAACATTTTTAGAAACTGCCAAGCTGTTTTCTAAAGTGGCTGCACCATTTTCGATTCTCACTGCCAATGTATGAGAGTTCTGATTTCTCTACATCCTTGCCAACACTTGTTAATGGTTTTTTGATTATCGCTATCCTGGTGCATATGAAGTGGTATCTCATCATAGCTCTGGTTTGCATCTCCCCGTGACTAATGATGTTTCGCATCTTTTCATGTGCTTATTGACCATTTGTATCTTTTTTGGATAAATGTCTTTCTTAATCATTTTCCCATTTTTAAAATGAAATCATCTGTCTTCTTATTAGTTGAAATAATTATTTCTATATTCTGGATATAGGTTCCTTATTGTACAAATGTTTTGCAAATATTTTCTCTCAATCTGTAGCTTGTGTTTTAATTTTCATAATTTTGACCTCTGTAGGATGACAGGTTTGAATTTTAATAAAGTCCTAGTAGTCTTTAAAAAGTTTGTAATGTTTTGGTGTCATATCAATAACATTTTGCCTAACTCAAGAACATGAACATTTTTGTGTTTTCTTCTAGAATTTTCATCATTAAGATCTGAAATAATTCATTTTGACTTAACTATTTGTATGGTTGAATTAAGGGTCAAAGTTTATTTATTTGCATATGAACATCAAGTTGTCCCAGTAGTGCTTGTTGAAAATTGTAATTATTTCTTCATCATATGGTCTTGGCATCTGTTGAAAATCAATGGACAATAAGTCTAAGGATTTATTTCTGGAATCTCAATTATATTTAATTGATAGATATTTCCATTTTTTTCTAATACCACACTGTCTTGATTGCTATAGTTTTATGATAAGTTTTGAATTTAGGAAGTATACCTTCTTTAACTTTGTTATTCTTTTTAAAGATGGTTTTGGCTACTTTGAGTCTTTTGAATTTCTATATGAATTTCAGAATCAACTTTTCAATTAATGCAAAAGAGGCAAATATTGACGGGATGGTGTTGAATCTGTAGAGTAATTTTGGGCGTATTGCCATGTTAACAATGTTACGTTTTCCAATCCATGAACACAGGATTTCATTCTACTTTTATTTAGATTTTCTGTAATTTCTCTTAACAGCGTTTTGTAGTCTTTAGCATACATATATTGCACTTCTTTAATTAAATTGAATTTTTAGTATGTTATTCTTTTGATTGCTATTGTCAGTGGAATTGTTTTATTTCTTTCTAATATAAATGGGTTCTATTTCTTTTTATTTAATAATTACCTTGACTAGAACTTGCCGTACTTTTTAATTAATTAATTTATTTTTTGAGACGGAGTCTCGATTTGTTGCCCAGGCTGGAGTGCAGTGGTGCGATCCTGGCTCACTGCAAGCTCCGCCTCGCGGGTTCTTCCCGGGTTCACGCCATTCTCCTGGCTCAGCCTCCCAAGTAGCTGGGACTACAGGCACCTGCCGCCAAGCCCAGGTAATTTTTTGTATTTTTAGTACAGACGGGATTTCACCGTCTTAGCCAGGATGGTCTCGATCTCCTGACCTTGTGATCCGCCCGCCTGGGCCTCCCAAAGTGCCGGGATTACAGGCGTGAGCCACCGCGCCCGGTCAACTTTCCGTACTTTAAAAGTAAGTAGTTAGGCAGACATGAGCAGAAAAAAAGAGAGCCCCTCCCAGGAATGTCAGGTGACCATCAGGTGATGGTAAAGCAGTTGTTAACTGCCTCTCTAAAATAATAATCGGTTGCAGCCAGACCAGGGAAGGACAGTCTCCCAATAGATAGATAGAAAACACCTCAAGCTGGTGATCAACAGCTTCCCCATAAGGTCTCAGAAGTTGGGCAAGCGGGCTCGAGCATATTCACCAAGAGGCAAAATGATCGAGTTTAATCAGTATATGATCTTCCTCTAAGAACACTGGTAAGTTGAGCATGTGCACAACTTCAGTAAGCACACTGTGCATGTGGCCCCTCCCAAGTGCTGGCAGGCCACTGTGCATATGGACAGCTTGCTCCAAGAACAGAATCAGAAGAGAAGAAATACAAGCCCTGGAACCATGCCAATGTATAAACCCCAAGTCAAGGGTCAGATGGGGCACTTGGATCTCTCAAGTCGTGTGCTTGGCTCTCTTCCAAGTCTACTTTGCTTCCTCTTATTCCTGCCTGAAACTCTTTAATAAACTTTCACTCCTGTTCTAAAACTTGCCTTAGTTTCTCCCTCTGCCTTAAAACTGCTTCTGCCTCTCGCCTGAATTCTTTCATCTGAGGAGGCAAGTCAAGTTGCTGCAGACACCTCTGGATTCCCTGCTGGTAACGGTACACCATTGAATAGAAGTGGTGAGAGAGGACGTCTCTGTCCAGGTCCTGACCTCAGAAGGAAAGCTTTTTTTCTTTATTATTAAGTATAATATTAGGTAGAGTTGTATTAGGCACTCATCTAACTGCCTGAAACATATTATTTATTTTAGCCTTTACGTCAGCAATATGAGGAAATAGCTACCTGTATTTCTATTTTATAGGTTGAAAACTGTCCCATACATTAGCAAGTGGTCAAGCCAGAATATAAATACGACAACCAGACATGAGAATTTGCTCTAATTGTACTTCTATATTGTCTCAATAATTATTAGTTTAATTACGTCGATTGGAACTACAGTTGGTTTAATATTTTAAAAACTGACATAAATTCTACTATATTGTATAAGAACTTTATAATTTAATGATTTATTGATTGGAAACTGCAAGCAGTGGATTGGTTTTCTGTGTTTCAAAACTTTAAAGTGCTATGATAATGAATGAAATAGTAATAACGATAAGGAAAACATAAAGATTAAAATCACTTGTCTGAGACTAATGCTGGATCTCTGTGTGACTTTATCTATGCTTCTTAATTTTTAAGGTTCTTTCCTCTCTGAAGGATTCATCTGATTTCAATGCCTCTTTCAGCTTTAGCATCTGATGATTTCATAACGTTTGTCATACAAAAATTATAATTTTTAAAAATGTTGCTTGTTGAGATATATCAGCCTCCTTCCCCGTTTTGATCTGTGCAGAATAAATATTTTATAATCAAAAGGGATTCTACTGTTTCAGGAATCTCATGGTGTTCTGAGGATGATCAGGCAAGTTTTCCTCCTTGATTCTGGTCATGAAACCAGCTCTCTCCATTCTCCTTCAGGCCACAATTCTTTTTTTATTTTTTTGATTTGAGCTTAAACAAGAGTAAGTGAATACAAAGGGAGGGGGAATCTAGAATTTTGTTTTAAAAAACCCATTGTGGTTTGATTCTAAAATAAAGAAAAAAAAATCTAGAGCATTTGCGTTCCCGCTGATATGCCTGCTCTACTTACATGTATATTTGAAATATGCAAGTTTTAAAATTAGGATTGTTGACATTCACTATAAGTGAAAAATCAAGACACTTAGTTCTCAACAAAAGAATTAATTTTTAACTGCTAAACCAGAGCCTGGTTAGAGTGGTGCTCTGTTTTAAACCAAGTAACTACTCCAACTGGGTATGCAAACTCTGACATTGTTGGGTGCTAGAAAGATAGTTTCTTTCAGGACTTGATCAATATGAGAAGGGCTAAAACTATAGTTCAAAGAAAACTTTGAAAATCAAGAAGTTCAGTGAGAAAAAAGACAAGTTTAATTAGGGTGGATTCTGTTTTGTAAACAAAACCTTTCAATATTTAAAACTCCTCCTGGTGCAAATGAAAGATTTAGGGGATAGATTAAGAAACTCGTGTGTCCCATGCCAACCTCAGGTATAATTGAATGAATAAAAATTGTAATTATTTCATAGGCATACTGTTAGGTCTTAAAATATTTATGAGAGAATGAAAGGGCATAAAAGTTACAATTTCCCCCTCTTTTAGTAGAAAACAACCGAAGTACAGATAATAAGATTCCTCAGCCCAAAACTTTACTCGCCTCCTTGGAACTAAGATTGAGAAAAATAAATATGCAGATAAATCCCAGTTGATAACTAAACTGAGGGCAGGTGAACAAATTCACAGGTAAGATTAAATGTTTTGGAAACAAATTTTAATGAAAGTTTTCATTTTGGAGAATAAGGATTCTTATTGTGATCTTGATAAGGAAAAATAATGTCATATTGAAAGGGAAATCAAAGCTATAATGTAATGTAGTAGATGACAAGAACAAAAGCAGTTAATTCTTCTGTTTCCACCTCCAACAGGCAGGCTAATCAGTTGTAATTAAGAGGCAAAGTAGCAGTCTAATAAACAGCACTTGTCACCAGTTGTCATCTTAGTGATCAATTCATAGCTCCATCACAATGACAGAACCCTTCAAGTCCTCTAATAACCTGACTCCTTGGAGAAGTGGAGGATTAGGAAGTGGATAATGGATTGTTAGGCTCTAATGAAGTAGAGGGTAAGGAGATGAAACCTCTCAGCTGGGGAAGTGGGGGTAATGCAGGGGCTGAACAGAGGCTTGCAAGAATAAACTTTAATTAAGGTTTTGGTTCACTTTAGTTTCTTATTTTGAGTAAATAAAGTTAATTTAAGAGATTGAAGACTATTCTGATTGAATTTCCTTCCTTTCTCCATTTTTCCTTTTCTGATATTTGTAGATAATTTTTTTCAGTCAGTACCTACTCCAAGATTTTTTCTTTTTGATACATAACATTTGGAAGCATACTTTCTTCATTTTAACTTCTCTCATTTGATTTTTAACTATTTGTTTTTTTCCCTAATCACTTAAATAAAAATCATATTGTAAGGAAATACAGAGGAAGTGTCAAGCTTTCTTTTTTGCCACTTAGCCTAGTTTTGCGTATGAACATTAAACAATAATAAAAGTGGCTGTATTTTGTACATTACATCATATGCTGACTCTAAGAGGCAACAGGGCCTTACATAAGTAGAAAATACAATGTGGTTTATTGGCTCAGCCAAAGCAACTGTAAAATCCTTCTGCAGTATTTGCTAGTTTGTAAAGGTTATCCTTTCAATGACCAATATAAATATACTCCTTAATGTTTCAAGCAATTTGTTTCCCAACACCGGCAAGTTAAAAAATGAATTCATGTGACAACAGCCCAAGTACACATAAAGCCATGTGGATCGCTTGTACAATTTTTCCTTGCCAGAGTGGCGGGATGTATTATTATTAAATCAGGCTACAAGAAATGGGACCAAAAGACCAGTCTAATCCTTTGCCTTGGGCTGCATCATATCAACCTGATTGTAGACCAGCGAAACTCTTTATCATTTTAAAATTAATGTTATTATCTTCTTTGGTTACATAGTCCAGTAGTAATTTTTCACCTTTCATTAATCTGAGAGTGAGGCTTATCCATATGTATATAGTTGTTACTATTATTTTAAATGTCGTCACTTCAGCAGATTACATTGTGTGTTTGGTTGTATCTAAACCACTACAGTTGCAAATATAAGCTCATTAACTCAGGATTCTTGTTGCTATTCTAAACAGAAACACCCTCCAACATGGCCCTACTTTTAAAAACTTTGCTGTATCAAATTCTTATAGCTAAAAGACTTCAGATACGTATCAACTATGAAAGATTTCAGAACTTTAATTCTTTGGGAACTTCAAAAGATTTGGGAGAAAACATGTTAAAATTCATCTTTTGCCTTTGAAAGTCCATCTTTGTTATGAAACTAGGGACTAAACTAGTCTACGATAGAAATATGAGTGATGCCTTGTTTTTCTTAATAAGTGTCATTGAAGTGACTGAAAGCAGATTGAAGGCAGAGTTTGATAGTATTTCAGTTACTTTAAAATTTGAAGCACATTTGAAAAAGAAAATAAGAATTAAGAACGTTACCATCTGTACTTTAGAAATCAAAAGTCATTAGTTTCCATTATTCTCAAAAATGTCAGTTTATCCAGTGTGCTGTGACAGAATCTGTATATCCATTATCTATCCTGTTAGGACTAATGAGACCTCATTTTTTCCCCTCCCTAAAATCAAATCCAAGGTCCAAGTAGCCATGTTTTGATGAGATTCTCTTTCCAATGGGATTGTTTAAACATTCTGTATGGAGTAATAACGTTTCCCACCACCCAAGCACCCCCCTTTATTCTTTCCTCCAGAGCCCTGCTTCAGGCACACCATACACAGATAATATTAAAGGAACAAGGTCAACATGTCACCTGCTTTTATTTATTTATTTTTCTTTTGTGCTCAACAGATTGTTGTCCTCACAATGGCACACTTGAGGAACACGAGCCCTGCTTCCTCTTGAGATGTCTTGTTGTGAGATATTAGAATAGCAAAAGGCTAATCTGTGCATCCTCGGGGCGGGGCGGGAGAGGAGGGTACCGTTTCAACCCACATTTCACACTGCAGTCATCAATTCATTGCCTTAAAAAAGAGAGAGAAAAAAAGAAGCCTGCTCTGTCCTTGTGCAGCTGCGGCAGGCAGGAGCTGGAACATATGCCTGTCTGAAAGAGGACGAACTAGGAAGACTTCTCAGGAGAAGGCACACAAAGAAAGCCAATCTTCTCCACAAAGCGTGGAATGACTTAAACACTCTATTGTATTAAATATGAATGAGCCCTCATTGTGGAGCGCAGTGTGTGGGGACCCATGGTGTCCTCCCATTAGCCACAAGATTAACCAGATTACATGGGAAGCCGCTAAGGTAAATAAGGCCAGCCTTCTGTCACTTCCTCCCCCAGGCCTGGCCAACAAGGGGGTGAAGAGCTGGCCCCTTTGTAGTCAACTGGGTGGAAAGAAGAAATAACCATGAATGTCATGCTTGGTAATTAAAAAAAGAGAGACAGTCAGAGAGAGAGAGAGAGAGAGAAAGAAAGTTGTCTCCAGGGACTATCTATGAGAAACAGTGTGAAAACATCTTTCTGATCAACTAACATGTCAGTATTGTTCCCTTTGACCAGATAGGACTAATCTAACCCTCCCCTAAACAGGGGCCTGTATTCCCTTTTGTGGTCCAGGGACAAAAACCCCCACAAAACATGAATTAAAGCTGCCTGATTCTGCTCATTAGGGGTGAGAGCGGATCATCCTGTGGCTACAAATCTGCCTGCCTGTTAACCCTCTTCCATCCTTCTCCACGTGTGGGTGCCTCTTCCCTCCACTTCTGTGCTCCTGCTCATTCTTGTGAACAGATAAACGACCGTGGTTAATTGGTTTATGGAAATTGCACCAACGTTACAATTCTCATAGCAGCTCGAGCTTTAAGAAAATGCAAGGAAATGGGAACCACTTCTACTGGTACCAATGAGAGAAAGAAACATTATCTGAATTCTGGCCTAATATACAAACAGCTGATGTTAAGATGCCTTGTGAAATATGTTTTAGTTTATTGACATAATATTAAAGTGAAATTTTTTGTGACTCTTATATTTAAAGTGATACCTGTCTGATGACTAGTGTTTACTTAAGGACAAATAAAAGCCTGAATTTCTGTTAGTGGGGGAAAAAAAATCCCCAAACTTCAATGTCCAAACAAACTACATAGACATAGTGGCTGAAGAACAGAATGTTTTGGTAAGTTAAAGTACAAATGAATAAAAATTAAAGAATTTATTTTCGCTATCTTTAGACATTTAGGCATAAATTAAGGCATATTTTAAATAAGTAGAAAGACTAGATATTATACCTCTGGCAAGCATGAATCCACGGACAAAACACTTTAAACATAGCATTGTGAGCGGTTACCATTGATTTCTGTTTTATATAATTTTGTCTGCCTCAGAGTTGCCTTATTATTGAAAATATAAAATAATTAGTATTTTCCCCAACTTGGTTTACTGCTGTTGACCCCTCTCTAAAAAGTTTATAACAGGTACGTAAAATGTAAGTCCATCTAACCTAAAAACCAAAAAAATGGTTTCCCAACTCCCTTTCAGAGTAATGTAAGACACACTAATAATTTGAAGAACTCTTTGCAGTATTCTTTAAATAGATATATAGAACCTTATGTATACTGATCTTAATTTTAAAATATAATTTTTCATCTTCTACCATGCTTCTTCTCCTAATCATAAAATTATGGGGGTATAAAGACAGTTGCCCCAAATGATAAGAGCAAAATTCCACGTTGAGAAAAAAATTCTTAATGTTCTAACAATTCAGGAAAATGTTAAATAAGATATGAAAAAAATTACCAATGAAACTAATGAAATAATAGAGCTTTTGTTATTAATTGAACAATTCATCGAGTCAAGAAGTTGAGAGTGTGTGTGTTTGTGTGTGTGTGGGTGTTTGTGTTCCCTCTCCCCCTGCATTTCCCATGTTAAGAGTAGCTATATGAAGGACTGAAGAAATACAGATTCTGATTTGCAGGGGGTCTCAATCTAAGGACAGAGACCACATTAGAACAGGGATTTTCCTGGATTACTTAGGATTTGATTTCTTTTCATGAAAAGCCATCATTTAACTTCTTTTGGTGGAAACATTTGTAAGCTATCTAATTATTCAATTTTCCTTGTGAAAAGGAAACAATCACAATTTAAATTGCTTTTGATTCAAGACTATCCTAAATGTCAACCACTGCGTTGTTCTCTGGATAGGGCAGTGACTGCCTGGGGTAGGTATAGTCCTAGAGTTGAAGTCTTTGGGTTTCCCTTGCTCCCCACCCACTTAGACTACCCAGTCACACTCTGAGTATCTCTCTAACATGATGTGATGATTTCTTTGAAGGCAGAGGTCTGAACTCGTGATGGTGATTGTCGTGTACTCTAAATGATTGTCTCCTCCCTTCTGCAATACACATTGTGGAGCTGTTTTGCTATCATTCTTTTCATGTTCTTCTTTCCTGTCTGTTTCACTTTGTGTTGCTTTTTTCTCATCTTTAAACATTTTTTACTTTAACTGTTGCTTTATGGATGGTACCTTGAACCTCTTTTTAAGCTAGTTATAGAACCAACTAATCCCAACTGTGACATTAGTGTTTTTGTGATTCTTGATGATTTTCTAAGCCTATGAGGTTTCTCAATGGTTTTTTTTTTTTTTTTTTTTTTTTTCCAATTCTAGCTTGAAAATAACCTGAAATTTGAGAAATTCTAGAATGCAGATGTCCAGAAAAAGAATGATGTATGAGGGGGAACAGCAAAATATCAGATGGCTCATTGTGTTGTGAGTCTCTTAACATTTGAGGTGCTCGGCTACCTCAGCTCCTGCCTTTGAGTTCCATTGTTCCTGAAAAGCAACCTAACTGATAAATGATTCCAAGTTATCATTTCTCTATCACTGTGTGGGAAAGACATGAAAATTCCTTTTCTTGGTTTGAGCAGTTATTTTAAATAAGGTTTGAATAATGAATGAGACGTTTTCCATCTAAAATTTCATATGTTCTTTTGGGTACGCAGAAATAAAAAAATTGAAATGATAAACTATGATATTTCTATATGTTGTTCATATTTAATACACTATTGGGTTTCCAGTTATATCACCAATGGCATAAAAATTCATGTGTTATTAAAACATTTGTCAGTCCTTATGGAACCTTTCATTTTCTAAGATTCTGAACACTTGTTTTATTTATTTAGAGCTAGGATTCAAGTCATTTATTAGGTACTGAGTTCGGCGCTTAAATTACCTTAATTTATTTTCAGTAAACAATGGAAAACAAGTTTTTATTAAGCAAATTATGTTAAAGACCCGAAGAAGGTATAATGATCTTAGCTTTTTGGATTATTTCACCTCAATTCTGCTAGGCTATTCTATGCAGATTAATGAACTGGATTTTCTCTAAAGTGAGAGCGTGACTGTGTTTTGTATGGAGGTCTCTTTTCAGACGGTTAATGCTGAAGAATCCTACTTGAACCTAGGTTTCTGAAGATGAGAATAATGAGACTACTTAGGCTTTACATACCACTGGGAAAGATGAACAGTGCCTCACTACGTTCACAGGAACTTGGTGTGAAACTCATAATAACCAAATTTCTAATTGAATAAGGGGATTAAAATGATAATTTTTTATAGTAGAATTTAAATTCAGTGTGTATTTTTCCAATTCTATGAGAGGTAAAATCTTCAGGTATAACGATAAAGGAATTTAATAGAAAATTCCAAAGACTTACACCTAATTATAGTGGCTGAGAGTCAATTCTTCAAGAGTATTTTAATTTAATAACATAAGTTGCTTAACATCATTTAAACAAGCTTTCAACTTATATCATTGATTAGATTTAATATTTAAATTAAGAGATGAAAACTTTAAGTATTAAAATTACCTTTATAGATTGCTTAGGCCTTAGTACTCACTGACATGCTGATATCAGCAAGTAATTGGCTGTAATCTGAGGACGTGTTTACTACAGGTAGCTTTTATCCCATCATCTCTCCATAATCATTATATATTCTTAGGAGTATATACTTCAAGCTGTTAAACTATAATAATATCATCACAAAACAGAATCAAAACAAAATTAAAATACCCAGATTCCAAGCTAACAGTTATTTTATTTTATGCTTAAAGAACCAAACTTCTACAACTCCATGACAAATTGAATACACAATTTTATGTATGGAAGTGATACAACATTATATTCTGCTTCTGTTTACATAATATAAATAAACATCCCACAGTGGTTACACAGACTTTTTATTAATGTTTTAGGTTATATTTAATATTCTAATACCGATATGCTATTTGCTTACTTTTCTATGGTTTTACATTGAGTTTATTACCAATTTACTCTTTCCAATATTTCAGTAATCACCTGTGAATATCTTGTAAAACAGCATATTATTTCTGAGGGATTAATTTTTCAGAAAATTCTCAGGGAAAGAATGGCAAGGTGTTAATAGTAATCTGATTTCTTCCCTGGATACAATAAGATTCTTAGTTTTACATAGACACATCCTTTCATTAAATATTAATTTTATGCACTGTGTTTGAGTTTTGTGGCATTTTGCAAACCCTTTAGTAATTGTTTATATTCCCTTCCAACTTTCTATACATTCCATCATTCAAGGAATGTAGGAAAAGAAAAATGCTGCACTGGTGTCTTTATCAGCTTTGGTTTCTTCTTTAAGGTCATTTTGAATTTTATTTTCTTGTTATTCTAGTTAAATAATAACATAAAATAATATCGAAGCAAGAAATTACCCTTGACCCCTTTGCTGGCCTCGTGACAGGTATGCCTCACTTATTCAGCTCACAGCTCTCAACCCCTCATGGGAGGGGGAACATGCAGGTGAGTGGGTGAGGGAGCCAGAGTGAGCACTTTTGTGCACCGAAAGGAGCAATACTCTGTGCAGGCCCCTTGGCAGTGTGTATGGGGGTGTACCGGCACCCCCAAAGCCCCAGAAGGCATGGGTTACAGACAGCACTCTTAACTTTGCCATTCACAGATGGATTACGTGTTTAACAGCTCAGTGAACCTTCTGCCTTTTCACGAGGGCAGAGGGTCAGTGTGACAGCTTTCTGTATCACTAGCTCTTGTCCAGCGTCCAGGAAAAAGCAGGTCACATGAACACATTTAAGGATAGTAAATGTGAAGGATTTTATTGCCAGTGGAAGTGGCTTTCAGTGGGAAGGGGAACTAGAAAAGGGATGGAATGGGAAGATATTCTTCCCTAGAAGTGCCACCTTCAAGCGGTCCCTCTAAAGTAAAGCTACTTCTGTCTGATGTTGAGCTGCCTCTTTTCTTCTCCCCTTTTCTGCTCTCTTCCAGTGGAGCCTGGGGTTTTTATTGGTACAGGATGGGAGGCGAGGCAAAAAAAAAAAAAATATTGTTTTCAGAAAAAACAACATTTAAGCAGGAAAAACTGGAATGTGAAGTTCTCATTTTGGGCTTTGGTTCCAGACTTGAGGGTGTGACTCTTGCCGAGGACCCCACAGTTTACTGCCTAGAATTTCTCTGCCTCCTGTCCCTATCAATACCAGGCTTGGGACAGAGATCTCTAGAACACATTTTCAATGTTCCTTTTCCCTAAATTGTTTTCCTAAGTTTAGTTTATGAATGACCTTTAAAAGAGCCATGACGATAATATGATATAAAATATCTGTAGTTCTCTAGTTCTTGAAATCAGTGCTATGCAAAAACACGATTTGAAACTTGTTTACTTAATGAGTGATTTCAAAAGTGTAATAACACTCAATGCAAAGTAAAACCACATGAATTTTTCATAAGTGGGCATCATAATATATATCTCTTTCGTGCCCTTATGGATCCATCTCTCTCAAGATCCTATTGCAGCTATCATTGCTCTGTCTTTGCCACATGTTGACCTCAATATATATCCTTATTTGGATTGAGGTCGATATATCTCAAAGACAGAGCAATGACAGCCACAATAATCTACTATTTATACTTTAAGAGCTACACAAATAATTTATATTTGATGTTGTGTGCGTTACTACAGTTATGCATCACAATAATCCTATGAGATAGTCATTATTACTATCTCCATTTCACGAATAAGAAAAAAAGACATTCTTAGGAAGATTAAAACATTTGCCCAAGGCCACATAGTAAGTGATAGAGCTAGAGTATGGACCCAGATAGATTTAGTTCAGGGGCACATAAACTTAAAAGACTTGAAGGGCTATGACCCTTGAGAGAAAGAGACATAGAGAAGAACAGCATTGCAGATTAAGAAGCTAAGCAGACACCAGAGCAAATCCCAAAAAACTCAAAGTGAAGATTTTGTTAGATTTGTTCTTTGCACAATGCTGCCTATTTACCAATAGATCTCTGTCTCTCAAGAGATGAAAAATTATGACTTCGTACTGATGCCTCTAATTCCATACCGTTATGTGTACTCAATTGCTCAGTCCTAGAATCCATTGAAAGTAGTTGCACAATTGTTAACTTATACCAACGCAAAGGCAAACCTACTCATTGAGTTCAACGGATATTTACTATTCTTTGATTCTAAAATACATAATTAAAATACTGTGTTCAAAAGCTAGTATTCAAAAGCTAGTAGTTACTCCTTCTGTTCAGTGTGGTATGCTGTCCATTTAAAATACCTTTATTTGCCTGTATTTGTATTTCATATTAGGATTTTCCTCCATTCTTATTGATCTGATTTTACTTCTTTCAAAATGTAAAATGTCTCCCAAAGTAAAAACTATACCGATAGCGTTGTCTATTCTTATCCTCAAAACTTTTACACTATTCCCACCCACTCCTTGAGATAAATTTGGTTATTCTATTTTCCTTGCTTTCTTACACAAAATATATACTATGAATATACTGTGTATACTCATTTACAGTTTGTCTTTTTAACTTTCCATTACATTGTATAAATTATTTATTCATGGAAACCAAATTTCTTTCCTCTTCTTCTTCCTCCTCCTCCTTCTCCTCCTAGTGATCCAGTACAGGTAACACAGTAGCATAGTAATCCATTTTGTGCATATATTGTAGTTTATTCATCCAAACTTCAATTTATAAAAATTTATATGGTTACAACATATTACAGTTATAAGCAATTCTGCAATAATCAGCTTTGTTCATATGTACTTTTGTATCATCGAAGGTCCAATTGAACTCCTAAACTCCTTAAACTCCTAGAGTAAGTATGTCAAAAATTTCCCAATATCTCTTGATTGGATGAAGCTTTTGATCTAGTAAACTTGACAAGAAAGTTTTCAAAATAGAGCCTTCCCTGACTTTATAACTTTGTTATTTTAAATATTGGCTTTTGTCCCTTTACTTTGTTGCCTTTCTTCAGAGAAAACAATTATCTTTCTTTAGATCTTCTTTGTCTGGCTTCTAGTTCAACTAATTTTTCTTTGATGCTTTTATGTTTTATTATCTCATTCACATTCACCCAGTTGTTTTCTTCTTTGACTAGTGCTTCCTATTAAATTTTATTTCAATGTATTCTCTTTTGGGAACTCTATAATTTTGACACAATTTTATCTTTTGTTTTCTTTCTTTCTTTTTTCTTTCTTTTTTTTTTTTTTTTTTTTTTTTTTTTTTTTTTTTTTTTTTTTTTGAGACTGAGTCTCGCTCTGTTGCTAGCCTAGAGTGCAGGGGCGCAGTCTTGGCTCACTGCAACCTCCGCCTCCCGGGTTCAAGTGATTATCTTGCCTCAGCCTCCCGAGTAGCTGGGATCACAGGTGTGCACCACCATGGCCAGTTAATTTTTGTATTTTTAGTAGAGATGGGGTTTCACCATGTTTGCCAGGATGGTCTCCATCTCTTGACCTCGTGATCCACCCTCCTTGGCCTCCCAAAGTGCTGGGATTACAAGTGTGGGCCACCATACCTGGCCTGATTTCTTCTTTTTGTATAGATATATATATATATATTAAAATTTTATTTTATATCTCCAAATTCTTGTTGAGAATATCTGATATAGTTTAGAATGTTGTGATGTGGTTTCTTCTGCAACACGGTTGTGTCTGTTGGGTTTTTGCATTTAATTTTTTGCAGAGTTTTCCCCCAGGAATTTTCATCCACTAAAATATGTGATCCTGGTTTTCTGCCTTTGTTTTATAATCTTAAAATAGCTTTAGGCCGATACACTTAGTGCAGAGGTTGGCGTGTTCACAATTCCTATTTCAAGAGCATCCTCACCTGTCAGAGTGGTAGAATGAAATATCTTTAATGGCTGTCTTTCACAATAATGTTATGGAGGGTGGGGTATGTTTCCTTTTATCATTTTTGGGTCTCTTATAACTTACAAATTTCTAAATTTCTTCTTATTGTTATATTCCCCTTCAGTACCCATTCTTCACTCTTTATTTCTTTTTACCCTCTTTGCTTCAGAACCAGTGCCTTTCTGGGTTGACTTTCTGTTCTTCCACCTCAAGCTCTGTGCACTTTTAACTACTGTGCCTGCAAATCAGGGCTCTGATTTCAGTAGGATACTTTCTCAGTATTATTATTTACGCTTAGAGTGGATTTTCTTTTTTCTTTTTTTGAAGCATGGGCTTTTGAACAACCTAAGGCTCTTTTCCCCAGCGTGTTTCTTCTGTAATGGCTTCTGGGTCCCTGCTCACTCCTTCTTCCCATACTCTCCATGCAGGGATAGAGCAGGATCTCATAACACACTTCTGATTAGAATTGGGGTTTACTTTTTGAACTTGACAGTAATATGAAATATTTAGTATTCTAGATCTTTTGGTTAAGTTGAGGACGTGTGGGTTTATTTCTCCTTCCTATTGACCTGTAAAGATTTTTTTGTGGGGGACGTGTGGAGAGATTTCTTGATATATCTGAGGGAACATCATTCTGGTAATATGGCAAAACTTAGAGAGGAAACCAATCATTGTTGTCAAGCTGAGAGGCCATTGTTTAGTTGACAATAATAAGAACCTGGAGCAAATAGATAAAAGCACATCCTTTATTCTCCCACCAGCCTTCTCATATTTCTTTGGAACCTTACTGCAGGCTTAGCGGTATCGACTGGCAAAGAAGATTGCAGAATCTTTGTCCCATCATCCCAAAGCAGAGCAGAGAAAGAGGTGGGCTTGGAATTTAGAGAAAACAACTTAATCCAGTGCTATGAACTTGTTCACTTTATTCAGATTCACTCAACTGTAAAACTAAGATTTATATACTTTTCTGTACGTATGTTTTATTTCAAAGAAAATTTACTTAAAAGAAAAGATAGTCCTACTCACCACTGTCTCCCTCCAGAACCCATTCCCCCTGAAAAAGATTCTCAGGTGGATAGTTGTAGCTATTATGGCTATAAGTGGCGATGCCATCTATATTTCTGTGGCAGTCATGCTCACTTGGGCAGGTACTAATCCATAGGTTACAGAAAAACTACAATTGGGTTTTTCTTTAATAGCAATTTGGGCATTGTCCTATAGAGAGACATCCTGAACAAAAGAATTCTATATGGAGAATCATCAGGGATTGTCTCACCTAAACTGGTATATAAACTGGTATATTTTAATTTCAAAATAACAAGATAATCTAGGGAGAACTACACAGGGTATTTTTCTTATCTTCCCAAATAAAAGTTGTGCCCCACACTTACCTTTATATGTCTAATACATCACTGTGTTATTGGTGGATTGTCATTCAAAGTTACATTCTTCTAAATTCTCACAAATTTATTATGTGCAAACAGCTCCCTTTGAATAAAGCAATGTCTTATTATGTTTTCAAAGCTCTAACCCACCACTCACAATGGGAAACAAGAAGTTTTAAACACATATAGGAAAGTATTACAATTTCCTTCTGTTTCAGCACCAAGGTACCAATGTTCTTGCCATGTCTCTTACAATTTTAACTTAAAAGTTAAATTTGTAAAAACTCTTTCAAAATTTTGACCTTTAAAATACAAAAAAGCATAGAAATACTTATAAAATGTTCTTTCTTAAAAGCAAAGAACAAAAAAGCAAAAGCCTAATTTTTTTTGAACTAAGTTTTATGTTTCAATGGAAAAAAAATTATGGTGGGATATTTTCACAGGTGGAAAAAAATACCAAAATTCAAATGTTTAATGTAATGACTACAAAAGAATCCTTAAGGCATTTCAATACTGCCAAAATAAAAGGAAATTGTTTCTTAAAATTTTATGTTACCCCATGTTCTAGCAAATTTGGTATGAGTTTGCAAATTTGAGTTATCTCTCTGCTATTCCTGACTCTATTGTTTTGGAACATTAAAGTATTCTCAGCCTTCGATTCCTCAGGCATAAAATAAGAGGAAGAATCTTTCCTCACCTGCCTCCCTGTGCAATCATCACCAAGACAACTTGCCCTATAATGGAAAGCAAAGGTACACCATTCAATGGACTGTCATTCATGGTCTTCCATTTGTTTAGTCCTACAGATGACTGAAATGTAATCCCTAGATTCTAACTGAGCATAAAAGGCTGCAAATTGCTATTTCAGAAACTCTTCTCAACCAGAGCAGCATTTGCAGATATGAACATATATGTCAACACCCTTCTTCCTGAATTCACTGCAGACATTACTAAATGAGCACAGATGTTTTATTCTCTAAGCTTATATGCAGGTCCTTGTATTAGTCCCAGCTCATAATTCCTGTAAACACTAATGGGTTCCACCCTTCTCTTCTCCTATTCAAATGTTGTTGCTTGAGCTTTCTGTTTCACACCCTACGTAACCCTATGAAAGCTCTGCCTTTTTAATTTTTTTTCTTTTGGGAGTGAAGGAGGAGGTGGTGGAAGTGGGTAGGGAATAAGTGGGTAGGGAAGCTTGGAGATGCCCTGGACCAACAATATTTGCATAGGAAGTTTAGACGATCCCAGAAGGTGCTGTAACATGAGAAAGTATGTCTGCTGGAACATCAACAAAAGATATACAGATAGTTATAAGTAATGATGTGGTTTCTAAACCTAGACAATGTAAATATACTGAAGTGGTGAAGGGTAACCTTGAAGATTCCTTATTTGTTGGCCATAGAATTGGTGGCTTGCTCTCTCTATATTCTGGATCTCCAAAGCTTCCCAAATACTCTCCCAAGCTCAAGATCTCTTTTCTCTGTGATCCCAGTCTCCTCCAAGTTGGCCCTTGAACAGTACAGGTTTGAACTGTGTGGGTCCACTTACATACGCACTGTGTGGGTCCAACTCTGCCACCCCTGAGACCAATCCCTCCTCATCCTTCTCAGCCTACTCAATATGTAGATGTTGAGGATGAATACCTATATGATGATTCATTTCCACTTAATGAATAGTAAATATATTCTCTCTTCTTTATGATTTTCTTAGTAACATCTTTTCTCTAACTTTCCATATTTAAGAATAGAGCATGTAATATAATATATACATAACATACAAAATATGTATTAATAGACTTTATATTATCGGAAATGCTTCCCATCAACAGTAAGCTACTAGTGGTCAAAGTTTTAGGGAGTCAAAAGTTATATTAAATTTTTGACTGCACGTGGGTCAGTGCCCCTAAACTACACTTTTCTCCAGTAGTTGGTGCAAGGAGTAAAAGGTAATATTCTCCTTAATTCCTCTTTAGACTATGATTGCCAGAACTCCTTTTATATTCTTAAGTTTTATTTTGGAAATGAAAAAAAGCTGAACGTTGATACTTCTTTTAAAAAATTGCACTATAAAATGTTAGTTTTCATACAAGCATGCTCAGTTCTCTAACAGTGAAGAAAAGGTTAACCTCAAGTAAGTAGGGAGCAGAAAACCATAAAATTAGTATACATAAAAATATTTCCCTTGAAATCAATACAAACTGACTCTCAAAATGAAACGTATTTGCCTTTGCTGGTCTCGAGATTAATACACAGTTACTTAGAGTCTTTTCTTTGGCTTCAATATCTTTTCCTGCAACATCCCAGAACTTGCCTTTTTGAACACTCTTCCCATTGTCTTTTTATTTTGAGAATTTATATTCATCCCCAAATGTTAAGGTTAAATGGCACCATGTCGGTGAAATCTTTCTTGATTCTACCATTAGATTTGATTACATCTTCTTCAGCATAACACCTGTAATTTGTATCAACCTCCGTGTGTTATATGCATTAATATGATTAGAGGTTTAAAGACTTCACAGACAAGTACAGGAGATAGACAAGGAAGCATGGAATTACTTGCATTTAAATCTGCATTTGCTCTATTCATTTCCCTATCATCAGTGCCTTGCACAGTGCCTGACACAATGGAAATATTCAAAGTCTATTAAATAGTCAAGATCTGTTACATGTTAAATGAATGTTTTGATAATTTAATTTCTATAAGATTACATTTGAAGAAATTGATTCTTCAGATATTTAATTCTCTAGTTTCAATCACTTAGCTTGCATATGGAAATGATGATTCATGCCCAGACCATCGGACTCATGACTATTATTGCCAAAACTATTATTGCAGGTCGAATCATTTTCTCATTATATTGTGTTTCTTCTTTGTGATCTTCCTATTTATTTCCTGTACTTCCTTTACATTCAATATTTAAGAGTTGGATTTTCTAAGGACCTTAGATGCATGTACAGCATTTCAGGAAGGATCGTATTTGTATTTAATAGACTGTTGGACATATGAGGGTAGGTACCTATTTGTCTTTTTTCTTTTCTTTTTGACTGCTAGGTATCAACTGTGTTGCACAGAGTCTAGCACATACGTTTTAAATATATATTTTGAATAAATCAATAAGGAAATTAATATGAATGAGTAGAGAGCATATATTAATATATTCTCTTTATAACTGACAAGTCTATTCATGAAGTTTAAGGTTGAACATTTGACCAGTCACTTTCATTTCCATCTTCTCAGTATTGTCATTAGACATATTATTATGGACCCAGATTTTCCTTTTTTAATATATAAAGTAAGGAAGAGGGTGTGTCATGCCGCTTCCCCCCCCAAAAATATGTATCCTATTAAAAAAGGCAGTGAGTCATCAGTCTAAACAACTCAAATTATTGGGTGCATAAAATACAGAATAACAACAATAATAGTGATATTTGATATATGTTAAGCACTTGTGCTAATTGTATTACATGCACTAGCTTATTAAGAGATGGCCTTTGAAACAGCTATTATTATCTATATTTAAATATGAGGAAGTAGAAACAAAACAATTTAGCAACTTACTAAAGTCACAGAACTAGTAAGTGAACAAGCCAGAATTATAGTGGAGACCTATTTGACTCAACCACTTCTACTCTACAAACTGCAAGTTCTGGACCAGTTACCAGGGATTTTAAAATACAAAAATCAACGGGGAATAACTGCAACATGTTAAACTGGTTTTTTACTGATGGAATTATTGGGGCCTTTGACATGCTAAAATGTGTTGTAAATTTTCATTAGGGAGAGAATGTGTTACATTTATTAAATTTATATATTTGACCATGAAAACTTATTTCACCCAGTGGTATTCCATGAAATATACTTTGTGAAAAGTTGCTTTAAAGATTTAAATATGTCTACGCTTTTGTTGTTGTTGTTGTTGTTAATTATTTTTTATTTTTTGTACTTTAAGTTCCAGGATACAAGTGAAGAACTTGTAGGTTTGTTACAAATGTATATGCGTGCCATGGTCGCTTGCTGCACCTATCAACCGGACATCTAGGTTTTAAGCCTCGCATGCATTAGCCATTTGTCCTAATGCTCTCCCTCCCCTTGCCCCCAAAGCCCCTGGCCCCTGTTGAGTAGCAAAGATGTGGAACCAACCCAAATCCCCATCAATGATAGACTGGATAAAGAAAATGTGGTACATATACAACAC
This sequence comes from Rhinopithecus bieti, assembly GCF_001698545.2. Taxonomy (NCBI): domain Eukaryota; kingdom Metazoa; phylum Chordata; class Mammalia; order Primates; family Cercopithecidae; genus Rhinopithecus; species Rhinopithecus bieti. The sequence goes on along the minus strand of NW_016814400.1, from coordinate 464,927 downwards.
GGAATACTATGCATCCATAAAAACGAATGAGATCATGTTTTTTGCAGGGACATGGATGAAGCTGGAAGTCTTCATCCTCAGCAAACTGACACAGCAACAGAAAACCCAACATGGCATGTTCTCACACATAAGTGGGAGGTGAACAATGTCTCCTCTTTTCATTTGAGGAAGCAACCAACTGGTCATAGAATATAGACCGAGTGTAATTGTGTTAGCACAAACACGTCTCATATGCTTTCTGAAAGAGAATTATAAGTGTGAATGGAACATTCTATGTAAACAACTCAATGTAAACCCATGTTTAGTATTAGTGTACTTAGAAAACAAATTCTTTCTTTTAGTAGATTTGTCTTTAGCCCTTCAGGACACTGGCAAATTGTTTGGTATAACATTAACTTAGCTGAATTTTGTAGAATGTTATACAGTTTATGAAGTCCATGTATCACTTCATCTTTACAAGAACTCTGTGAGGTCAGTCTTATTCTCATCTTCATTTTATAAATGAGTAAGATGAAATTTAACGTCATCATCTTGCATACTCAACATCTGTTGGTTCACATTGGCAGTGAGTAATGAAGTGGTAACTCAAGTGCAATTCAATACTAGCAAATTATCATTGTGATTGTCTATAATTAAACCACACACTTTCCACCTTTTGGAGTAGCTGTAGAACATGTGCAGGGATTTTCTTCTTCTAACTCAAGGAAAAAAAAAAAAAGAAGAACCTTCCCTTGGCATTTCATCTTTTCAGCACCTTTGCCCATCTGAACCAAGACTTTTTCTTTTCTTCTCTTTCCTTTTCCCTATTTATTTAGACATTTTCTAAAGGTCTTAGATATTTCAAGATGACTGTATTCTCCAATGCATCTATTTACATGTCACTGGTTTCTATTTTGTCAACACCGGAGCTTCTAGCCCATGGATTTTTCGTGATATGGCTAAAGAAAGTTTCTTCCAGTGTATTAGAGATGTTTGGTTTTTCTTTTTCACAGGTCGACTGTTAAATTTGTACTGTACATTTATCAGGGATGCTCTAAATGGTACTAAAGCTGACAGCAAACAAGCAGGAGCTGACAGCTTCATTCCAGTTACAGCTGATTAAAGGCTGCTGAGGCCGGAGGGCCCAGTTTCTAAAAGAGGACCACTCAGACTCGACCAGAACAATTCTAGCCTGCATGTTTTACACCAACTGCAGTGGAAATGCCTGAATCCTGCACTGGCGAAAAAGGCTGTGGAGGATGAAAGCCTTCAGTTTAATAGCATTTACCAGAAAAGAATTGCATAGTTTGGAAAATAAAATAAATGCATATACTAATGTTCCCAATTGTACAGGTGCACTGTGTACACAAACACAGAGGTGGCATATAAGCTTGCAGACAGGTCTATATTTCTAATGATAACCCTTAATGATTATTACCAACTATTATGATGCCAGGTAATTGGTGCACAAGAATACATAATAATAATAGGCTTTACATTTGCATAACAGCTTTAAATCCCAAAATGTTTTCCCATCTGTTATCTCATTTGATCTTTCACAACAATCACAGAAGTTAAGAATGAGAATCAATACCCCAATTTTACAGGTGAGGAAATTAGAGTGCCTCAAGTGTTGGTGAGCTTGACAGAGTTTAAAGGGCTATTGCATGGCAGAGATGGTATTTAATTATTTAAACTTCCCACACATGCTTTCTTGGTGAATTTAGTGCCTATATATGATAATTATGGATTTAAGTTACCTTCTGCAAACATCAGCTGCCCTACAGAAATCGCTTTCCTTATTATTGCTTATGTCAACAAATTGTCTGTTTATGAGTCTACAACATGCTAAGATTCCTGGAGGCAGGGACTATGCCCTTTTTAAAAATATTTGTATTCTCACCTCTTGGTACAAAAGTATTTCATAACAACCTGTTCAATTGAACTGAAATGAAGAATTCTTTAACAAGGTAATTATATTAGACATTAATCTGCAAAATGAGAGTATTAAATAACTTGAATTGATAAGTTATTTTGTTATCAGAGGACATTATCAAGAAAGTGAAAAGACAACCTACAGAATGATAGAAAATATTTGTGAATCTATATCTGCATGAATATTCAAATCTATATCTAAGAATTTAATATGCAGAATCTGTAAAGGACTCCAACAACTCCTCAACAAACAAAGTATCTGGTTAAAATATAAGCAAATAAGTTGAATAGACATTTCTTCAAGGAAGACATACAAATAACCAGTGAGCACATGAGAAGATGCTCAACTTCATTCGTTATTAGATAAACGCATATCAAAACCACAGTGTGATACCATTTCACAGGCTAGGATAGTTGAAATAAAAAACAAAACAAAAATAAGAAAATAACAAGTGTTAGGATGTAGAGAAGCTAGAACCCTCCTACGTTGCTCTTGGGAATGCACAATGGTCCAGCCACTGTGGAAAACCATTGGACAAGTTCCTTCAAATGCTAAACATACAAGCATTACATAGAAATTTGTAATATACTCAACATCATTAAAAGCAAAGATCAAACAGATACTTGTACTCCATGTTCATTGCAGCATTATTCACAATAGCCAAAATGTAGAAACCACCCAACTGTCCATCAACAGGTGAATGGGTAAGCAAAATATAGTTTATACATACAATGGGATATAATTCAGCCTTAAAAAGGAATGAAATCAGATCCATGCTACAATAAAGATGAATCTGTTGAAACTGGACCCCTTCTTTACACTATATACAAAAATCGGCTGAAAATGGTTTAAAGACTTAAGTGTAAAATCTAAGACTGTAGAAACCCTGGAAGATAACCTACAATATATCATGCTGGACATAGAATAAAAGTTAAAAAACAAACAAACAGAAAAAAGAATCTTGAAAACATTATGCTAGGTGAAATAAACCAGACACAAAAGAACAAATATTGTATGATTCCACTTAAATAAAATATCTGGAATAAGCACATTCATAGAGACTGAAAATAGATTTCAGGTTCCCAGGGGCTAGTAGGAAAAAAATAAAGGCAAGTTATTGTCTAATAAGTAGAGAGTTTTAATGAAAAAGTTCTGGAAGTGGATAATGGTGATGATTGCACAACAATGTGTAATTAATGATACTGAATTGTACACTTAAAAATGGTTAAAATGGGAAATTTTATGCTATATATACTTTCTCATAATAAGAAATTTTAAAAAATTAGTGTGAAATGTTATCATACCTATGACCTCACCTCTGCTTGGAAAATGTGGGTTGTGATAATCAAATGAAAGGGCAAAAGTTTGTTCAGATGATAAAGAATTTAGTGAAAAATATGGAAGAAAAGAAGGCATTTAGATCTAATAAACATATTTTATTGTGTGTGAAGTTCTGAAAGTGTGTTCCAAATAAAATTATTTATGCTCACTGAGGAGTCTTTTATGTTTTTTAAAAAATATTTCACATTTTTATAGAATTTGTAGTAAAAGACACATTGTGAAAACAATTTTTATTTTCTTAAGTAAGTTTAAAATTCGCAAAGTCAAATTTATGTATGTAGGAAAGCTGAACAATTAACACAAGTTGTTTGAAAATGTTAGGCAATTATTTACAAAAATTCTGTATAGACCTCACATTTATCTTTATCGTGAATTTCCAATTTTTCTACTATAGAAGTATTTGCAGGGCAGGGTGCAGTGTAATCCCAGCCTGTAATCCCAGCACTTTTGGAGGCTGAGGCAGGCAAATCACCAGGTCAAGAGTTCGTGACCAGCCTGGCCAACATAGTGAAACTCCGTCTCTACTAAAATACAATAAATGAGCCAGGCGTGGTGGCATGTGACTGTAATCCCAGCTACTCAGGAGGCTGAGGCAGGAGAATCACTTGAATACTGGAGGTTGCAGTGAGCGGAGATGGCACCACTGCACTCCAGCCTGGACAACAGAGTGAGACTACGTCTCAAAAAAAAAAAAAAAAAAAATTAGCTGGGCATGGTGGTGGGCACCTGCAATCCCAGCTAATTGGTAGGCTGAGGCAAGAGAATCACTTGAACCCAGCAGGCAGAGGTTGCAGTGAGCTGAGATTGCGCCATTGCCCTCCAGCCTGTGCAACTCCATCTCAACTGAAACTCCATCTCAAAAAAAAAAAGAAAAAAAAAAATCAGCTAAAGCAATTATTGGCATACTCAACCAGTGGACCTTATTTATGTTTTTGAATGTTTTAAATGTCACTCTATTATAAATTCTCTTATTTGGGGTAAAGTATTTGTCCTATTAAAACCATAACTTATCTGCTAAAACACTTAAATTTAGTTAGTTCAATGGAAGTAAATAGCAAATAATTATTTCATGACATCAATTGGTTAATATATTTTTCACTTTTAAATCAGTTGCTTTATGTAACTTAGAAAATAATTTTAATAAAAAAGCTTTAATTTTAGATTTATATTTCAGTCAGCATTTATTTCCTTAACCGTGTGCTTTTCCAGTTCCCTGTGTAATGTGTCATTACATAGTTTTTCCATATAAAGCGATTTCCAAATGAATATAGATAACTTTGTCACATTTACAGTGCCGATTCACGTGAGCCAAGAACTTAAAATTTGGAATTTCTTGCTTCTTCACTTGGTGGTTGTTTTCCAAATACAAAGGTACCTTGCGGTTGCATTCATGCATTAAAAGGAGCATTTAAAAGTAAAAATGTAGTTCACTTTAGCTTCTCTCAGGTTGATTATATTTGATATGAATCATTTAATCATTTTCTTCTGAAACATTCATAATTTCTAAATTTGCATATGAGTGTGTAATTATTTTTAAATGCTTTTACTAAAATCATTAGAGTTTTTTTTTTTTTTTTTTAACCATTTTAACCAGGAGCTTTTCATTAAACTGTCCCATCCACATTTTCCCCTTTAAATCTCAGCCTCATTTATTAGCACCTGAGGCCTGATTCTCAAAAAGGCTGATAAAACTCCCCGCATAATCCTTAGAAGAGCTTGGCTTAATACTGTACTTATAAAACATGTTTGAAAAAAGAAATCATTGCTTGTGGTTTTGAGAATAATGCCAAACATAACTATAATACGTCAAAGAAAATTAAGATGTGATTTCCCTTTATATTTAAATTTGAGTTTATTACAAATGGATTTAAAATTTGTTGCTTTAATTTGTTTTAATAATCTTAGAAAATTGTAATCAAGACATTTTATAGTACATACTAAAATTATATTTCTGTATATTTAGATGTACTCTTCAAGAAACTGTCTCTAAAAATGATAAAATCCATAGCTATCTTACTATGGAGTGTAACTACTGTAGTTTTGAAAAAGCAAAAATTTTTAAAATCCCTACTCAACTCCATTTCACTCATCTTTTAGTCATTGATTCAATCATTCATTCAAGTCATGTTTGTCATCAACTATCAAATTATGTACAAGGTTCTGCGCTAGATTACCTACTTAAAGAATAAGATGCCTATGGGGATCGTGAGATCTGGCAGGGAAGAAGGCCAGCTGAAATAATCTGAAATGTGGACTTCAATATCAACAAAACGCTTCATGAGATCAAGAACTGATTCACTGATTTTTTTCTAGACAGTCCCGAAGGACTTCCTTGTCGAGGTGGTGTGCCTGGTCTGCCTCATCCGGTTGAATGAGATTTTGGCCAGCAGAGACAGAAGGCAAGCACATTTCAGGTGGAGGGACTGGAATGAACGCAGGCACTGGAGAAACAAAAGCACATGGGGCATTTGTGAATGTGAAGAATCTGACATTTTAAGAGTGCAAGAGGCTAGAGGGACAAAGGGGAGGGATATAAGGCTAGAAACCTAGCACGGGGGTAAAGAGGAGCACATATGTATAGGTTTACAGATTGAAGGAAACCTTATAAGCTTTCCTTCAACTTTTCTCACCCATTATACATCCTTGTACAAACTGGAAGTCCTGATTCATGAACACCAATATTCACCCTGAAGTAAGCTGTTATAAATCCATAGAGACAAGTTCCAAAACCCTGCAGCTTTTTACTTAAGAGACAAAGACTTTTCTCCTTCCTATTCTTAGATTGAGCACTGCCTTGAAAAACTGAGTCCAAGCCTTCTGTAGAGCTGTGAAAGAGATGAAGCAGGGTACAGAAAACAAGAAAAAATAATAGATTGAAATTAAGGTGAATCCCTAGAGGAAGAGGATGTGGACTGGGAAAGAGGCATTGGAACAAAGGATAAAGAGATCCAGGATCCAGACCAATCTCTGAAAACATCTGACCTTAAAGTCTGCAATACTTCCATCACTTCTCAGAGGCTGCATTTCCTTTTCTGAACCGAGAGATTTGGACTTGACAACCTCAGATGTCCTTCTAGATATAATAAAATATGACTATAACCCATGATTATGAAAAGAATGATGAAAACTGAGAAAGGAAAAATGCAATCATAGTTTAGCCTTTAACTAACTATATACCTTTGAGTATCTCCACCCAAGTCAATTATTTATTCTTTAGAAAAGGTTAATCATAGCGGCGTCTACTCTGTGCATGTGCATTTGTTCATATTTGAGGAGAATTTCACAGACTATACAAACGCTGAAATTTATTATTTTATAGCTGCATTAAGTAAGCACAAAATCAGTGTGAAAGTGAGCACTCTATCAGGTCTGCTCCCACCACAACACAAACAAAATGAGCAACTTTTGGGAGATTAAGGCAAAAGTGATTAAGGTTAATGAAAGATTAATTGTCCATCTCTTACTGAAATGTGAATGTCTCCACAGTGGCCCAGCAGAGGATAGCTCTTCCTCACTGACCGGGCTTACTTTGGGCACAGTTCATAGCGGGTCGTCATTACACTTCCAAAGCAATCATAACCAGGCTTATAAGCTGCAATCATTTTAAAAGAATTCCCATGGTGATATGGTTTGGCTGTGTCCCCAACCAAATCTCATTTTGAATTGTAGTTCCCATAATCCCCACATGTCAAGGGAGGGACCCGGTGGGAAGTAATTGGATCTTAGGGGCAGTTACCTCCATGCTGCTTTCATGATAGTGAGTGAATTCTCATGAGATCTGATGGTTTTTTAAGGGGATTTTCCCCTTTGTTCAGTCTTTCTGTCTCCTGCTGCCATGTGAAGAAGGATGTGTTTGCTTCCCCTTCTGCCATGATTGTAAGTTTCCTGAGGCCTCCCCCAGCCCTGGGGAACTGTGAATGAATTACACCTCTTTCCTTTATAAATTACCCAACCTCGGATATTTCTTCGTAGCAGCATGAGAACTGACTAAAACACATGGCCAGAATCCCTTGCTTTGCAAAGAGTACTGTATTGTGACTGTGTTGCAATTGTTCTCAGCCATTTGAGAGCCTCATATAGGATGGCTAGATATTTTTTCTAGGAAGGAGTAAGAACTGTGCTAGGCACTGTGGCAGACACTGATCAAGAACAAACCAAGTATTAGTTTTTTCTAGTTTCTCAACAGCTCTGAAATACAGGTGATATTGTCCCCACTACACAGCTAAGAAAATATTGAGTTACAATAGATGGAAGATTTTTCCAAGGGCATATAACTAACACTGACACAAAATAGGGGTCAGGTGGGGGGGTTGAATCCACTTCTATGTAATGAGAAAGTCAGATAAAAATCTAAGTATGTGTGTGTGTTATTGGATGATGAATACATAGTTATAACTCTTGGTCATATGAGGTTAATGTGGATTGAAAAAGCATAAATGGCTATGCTATCTTTTCCTTATAAGTCAAAAGAACCATTTGCTAGCTTGGAAAAGCACTTCTTCCTCTCATAGAATTATATTGAAGGTGGAATCCACTTATAGAAATCTACATATAAATGCCATTTACTGTAATAATGTCCATAAACTGGATGGGGAAACCACAGTGACAAACAAGATTTTAAAAGAAGAAGTGATGCAAGTTTGTTTTGCATGTTGTTTTCAAAGGATACTAAATGACCAATCTTCCTTTCTCCTAATGGTTATTTCCTACCCAGTTATGTGTTGCAGTTCAAACAGTGGAGGGAGCAGTAGCTAAGTACATCTTTATGTCTACTTACTGTCTACTCCTCTTCCTTTCCTGTAATCTAGATTTATGATGCATCTATCCTTCTCCTTCATCTACAAGGTCCTAGGACATTCAGGTAGCCAATCTGCCCTTAAATATGTCTCTAAGGAAATGGTGCTAATTAGTATTGGAATTTACAGCCTTCCATTTTATTGACTTGTCCTACTTTCTTCGATAATTAACTAATGAGTAAAGTAATGAGCTATGTTAGTCAGTCATGCTGTTCAATTAAACGGCAAATCAATTATTGAAAATAGTTTCGGACAGCTCTAATGTTGGCATGATGTGTGTGTATGTGTGTGTGCATATTTAATGCCTGTGTAATTATGTCCTAGATATTACAAAGTCAGCCATGTGAGGATGGTATGACTGGAAAGGTCCTTTCTGACTGCAGTGCAAATCTGATCAGTTACCAAAACGCAAGCAAGTCATTATAGGATTTGTCTATGGCCATTCTACAGTTTGTAATTCATACTTAGACATCACAGCTTCCTTGAGCTTATATTTTACAAAGCAATGTCTAATGGATGAGTGATAAGAGATAAGAAAAACAAATCAACATTTTTTTCTCCTTAAGAAGGAGTCCGGGGTGACGTGATTAAGGTAGAGAACAGATCTAGTTGTGATTTAACTTTTCTTTTTCATCTTGGGTTCTTCATCTTAGACATATACATGTTTTCCCTTGATTGTATTGGTGAATTAGCCTTAATTTGAAAATTTGGTGTGAAATACAAGATAGAAATACTTCTCAGGCATTAGCGCATAATTCAGTATCACTGAGAGTGAGACAGGCGTACATACATACAAACACATCCACACCACACCC
>NW_016814400.1:452042-455830 GCF_001698545.2 Rhinopithecus bieti | reverse complement strand
ACCCACCCACCCACACACACACACACACACACACACACATCTAGCAGAACAAAAGCCAGATTGGCAAACTGCAAAGGTCCTCTGTGAGTCTCTCTCGTCTTGGAGCAGCCCTAGAGGACAGGCAAAGTGACTGAATTTCTCACCAGCTCTGCGCTGAACCTCACCACCATTCCCAATCCTTTGCTACTTTTAGTTTCTCCCTCTGTTAAGAAGTGCCTGTTTCCTATGCATCTTCTCTTTGCCTTACCCTATTCTAGTAGTTTACTGTGGATTTTAGGTAGAACACCCTACAGTTTTTTGCACCTGGTTTTGACCTTGTACCAATGTAATATTTTTGGCATACGTAACTGGTTTAGCCTGATGCATTTTTAAAAAATGTAATATGGCTTAGATCATGAATCTTCAAAGATGTCAGTCACAATACTGTATTCGCTCATAACAACCCGCAACTGTTTTTGAACTATCTTTAATTTGAGATCTGTTCCATCTTACTTCATCTTCTTGACAGCCTGTTGTCAGCAATACAGCAGAAAAATTAGTAGATTTTCCCTTAATAGAGTTTATGAAGACTGTGATTTTAGAGTTCTCAAGATTCTGAACAATATCTCCTACCAGAGAAAAACTGAGTAAAGGCTTAAATGATACAACTTTTGCTAGCATGTGAAAATGCAATTTGCACCTTCAAAATATCTGCAAATTGTTTAAAGGTGTAAAGATAGTTTTATTCCCTAAACTGTAGTTTAGAATCTTAACTTTCAAAAGTGATTAAGCTCTGTTATAGGAACAACAAAGTGAAGCAAATCAAAGCCAGGTCAAAAAAAGGAACATAAAGTTTTTATTTCCAAACAGCTTTAATTCTGTGTTTGTGTTCTTGCCTGCGAGGAGACAAGTAACACAAACATTCCCATATGAATTAAATTAGAATTTACATATGAATTACATTAGAAATATGAGCTCCATCAAGGAATAATTAGCACTGTCCTGGGTTATGTGAAGGCGAACAAAATTAAATAAGAACAATTTCAAAGGCAAGTTTTGTTTTGCCTCTTCAACTAAGCTGGTTTAATCAGTGATAATGACTGAAATAAATCCACTCCATCTAAAGTAATGTACAGCTTACCATATTGTGTGAAATGCCATTACTGACTTAGTAAATCATAAAGTCAATGAGACTACATCATTCACCAGTCTTTGACATGGTTACTTTGTGCTTAATGCCAAATGTAAAGGTGGGAGAATTTATCCAATCAGAAAGCATAGCGAGGGCTAATGTTACAAAAATATTCCAGGGAGACATCATAAAAGTCAATGAGACTCTGAGAATCACATGATACATGTTTTGTATTGCATTTGTTGATGTTGTTACTATGATTGTTATTTTATGCTCACAGAGGACAAAGACTGAAATTTCTCTCTACAAAATGGCAGTTGTTGCTAAAGAAATAGAGAAATTAAAATATCAACTGGCATCAGCCCAGTGACATAGATGTGCTTCAGCCACTAAGCAGGGTTATGGTTTATGAGTGCCTACCCTAACGAGCTAAACTCCAGTGACCATAAAACTGAAATATAATTATGACATTAAAGATGCCTATATTTGAGCTTAATTATTAATTAATTTAATGAGAGGAGTGGAGGTCGTAAAATTGCTAATTAAATGGCTCTGTAAAACTGCAGACGGTGGAGGATTTACCAAATGATAAATCCCACAACAGTATTTTTGCTATATCAATATTCTATTAATATCTAGTATGCCAGAGGTGCTGGCTAGAAGGTGGCTGTGAAGTTGCACAAGCATGCATCATGGTACGACCTAGAATTTAAAATGACAGCAACCTTGAAGAAGCTTCAGCCACTCCGTTCAGAGTAGGTCCTAGAATGTTAAATGAATGGAGGAGGTCAGAGCACAACTCATCTGACTGCAGTTACATGGACACAAAGGTTTTTTTATTGCTGAGCCACCACTTTAGATCTTCTCTTGTAGTGGTAAGAAGGATCAGGGTAGATTTGTTTTGCACTCATGAGAGCTGTGGGTGTGCAAGAAGTCTAAATATTTCATCCTGAAAGCTAGACAACTCCTCATATGCCATGCATTGGGAAATGCAATTCATTGGATTGCAATTCTTGCAATTAGTGAACTAGAAAGCACAAATGTGGAATTTAGCATGAAGTAGGCTTGGGTTCAGATTCTGGCTCCTACCATGTATCTTCTAAGTGACCTTGGGGAAACAGGTACACTTCTCTAGACCTCAGTTTCTTCATCAGTAAAATGGGATAAATGCTCCTAAAGTCATAGTATTGTTGGGAGAATTGTAATAATAAGATACGTAATGTACACAGTGCTTACTCATAGAAGGTGCTAAAAAATGAGAAATAAATAAAGAAATGCCCTACGCATTGAATCGGAACTTGAGGGGGGCAATTAGTGAGACGCCCACTCTGCACATGGTGTGAAATGGTACAGGTACTTTTACATTGGGACCTAGAAGGCAATCACAACTAATGCAACTAATGGCAAGCTTTATAAATAATGAAAGAGTGCAAGAAAAATATTTCTATTCTGTGTTCAGCTTAATTCAGGGGAATTTTTATTGAGGCATTGTAAACCATAGGAGAGTAAAATGTGAGCAAAAACATAATGTTTAAGAGCACATTTCAATGAATAGCTAAATGAAATTCGAGGTAATTAGAAACACCACATACTAATTGTTCATGAAGCTTAAATCTGTCCTTAGAAATGTACAAAGTATAGTGAACAGATTTTCTTATGATGAAAAGATGACTTAAAATGGAATCAAATTAATGCATGACATTGTTTGAATTACTTAAATAAATTCAAAGTTCTTGCTCTTTTTTTTCAGCTGGTTTATAGTGTAACTTTTCTAGTCATCATGAATTGCAATTCTTTCAAAAGCCAGTGATAATTGTAAAAATAGTAAACAAGGAATTTTTAAGAATGAACCCAGGAACGAAGGCACATCCTTCTATTTTGTAACAAAATAAATTTAATGATTGGAAATGCTATTGATTATATTAATTGAGAGTGTCGAAATTCATAAACAACCTTGAAAACTTGGGCTTGCTAAAATCCATTTATGGGTGAGGATTTAACTGTATACATTTCACATTGTGCATGTTTTATAGGCCTGCTTATGATTGTATGATATCTTGATTCCTAGGGTAGAGTTGTGATTAGAATGAAAGTCTGAAAAGATTAATTAACTAATCTTGGATTAGAAAATTTCAAACTAATTGAACAAGGGAAATAATTCAACTAATCAAGCAAGTCCCAGATTGGTATCATATAGCACAAGATGATATGGTATACTGTGACATGACATAATTATAGCTGAACAATGTCACAGTGAAAACTTCAAAGGCAGGGAAAAAAATCTTTCTTTTTTTTTAAAGTTTAGAGTACGTGGTAGGATTTATGATGACAAAAATCAGTGAATTGGTAGCATGAATATGATTACAGACAAATATAATGCACACACACACACCACATACACTCACACTGATAGAAGACTGGAGAATGGAAGAATGTGAATATTAGAGAATAAACGTTTGTTCATTCGAGTACAAAAAGAGACAATTATTTAATATATCCCTTATTAATAAAAAACGGTTGTTTTAATGAAAATGTTGAGAGTGGTAGGGGGCGGAGCAAGATGGCCGAATAGGAACAGCTCCAGTCTCCAACTCCCAGCGCGAGCGACACAGAAGACCGGTGATTTCTGCATTTTCAACTGAGGTACTGGGGTCATCTCACTAGGGAGTGCCGGACA
>NW_016814400.1:446724-449587 GCF_001698545.2 Rhinopithecus bieti | reverse complement strand
GAGGGATTGCATTGGGGAGTTATACATGATATAAATGATGAATTGATGGGTGCTGACGAGTTGATGGGTGCAGCACACCAACATGGCATAAGTATACATATGTAACAAACCTGCACGTTATGCACATGTACCATAGAACTTAAAGTATAATAATAAAAAAAAAAAAAAAGAAAGAAAATGTTTCGTGAATTATAAAGGCTAGGACAACATGAATTGTTGTTATCACCACTAAGTGAGGCAACCCTACACTACATCTCTCTCTGTCACCTACTAAGCCTGTATATCTCCAACAGCAGATGAATGAGCTCACTCCATTCTGTAGTGTACACTGTCAAGGATAGTGAATATGCCTTTGAAGACAATCTGTTGCAATTCAAACAAAGGAGAAAAGAAAAGAGGAAACTTTCTAAATGGTTAAGAATCCTTTCCTACTCCCTGGAGTTAGATAACAAAGGCATGATTTGTTTCTAGGAGGTCTTCACCCAACCACGTCAAGATTGAAATACTAAAATCAGTAAGAAAAACACATTTTCTTCTACCAGATTGACAATGACCATCATTATAGATTTTTCTCTCAGAATGTCCCTGAAGATTTTCTATGTTCATTTTTTTTTAAATATTTGTCTCAGAATTAGCCAAAGTAGGCCGGGATCATTGGATCATGCCTATAATCCCAGTACTTTGGGAGGCCAATGCGGGTGGATCATCTGAAGTCAGAAGTTTGAGACCAGACTGGCCAACATGGTGAAACCCTGTCTCTACTAAAAATACAAAAATTAGTTGGGTGGTAGTGGTGCATGCCTGTATTCCCAGCTACTTGGGAGGCTGAGGCAGGAGAATCGCTTGAACCCAGGAGAGGAGACAGAGGTTGCGATGAGCCAAAATCACGTCACTGCACAGCAGCCTGGGTGACAGAGTGAGACTCTGTCTCAAAAAAAAAAAGGAAAGAAAAAAAATTAGCTAAAGTGGCATCAAAATAATCATTTTTTATTTCTAATCACTTTTTAATTATAAATGTAGATTAATTTAGGGAGAATCATGTGTGTTATAATCCAGTCTCATTTCTTCAGATGAGATAGTTTTGTTGTTTCATTTATTCAAACCTTAAAATTTGAAATTTTCAGTAAAATTAGTTTCTTTATATAAAATCACATATTTTATTACAGTTACCTTAAGGTACTTTACATTTTGTGGCCATTATAAATAGAATCTTTTATTTCTAACTTCTGGTTTTTTATAGGAAGACTATTGAGTTTTGAAATAAACTTTTATTAACCTTGTTAGATTTTCTCTTTATTTATTTTTTTAAAGTTTTTCAGATGCCTCTCTTGGGTGTTCTAAGTAGATAAAATTATCTGAATAATAATAACAATAATAATAATGATATTCATTTTGCCTCTACCTTCCCATTTTTCTCTTTTCTAATTGCATTAGCTAGTGCATCAAAATATTAATTAAAAAAATGGTAAGATGTTAAAAGCAGACACCCTTGTTTTCTAACAACTATTAAACTACAACTATATAAAAAGCACAATGTTACTTATCTTGAGAAGAGTCAAAGGATGTGTTTTGCTATTTGGACTGTGTTCCTAGGAAATTAATTGCATAATTGCGTAAGCAGAGAGCTATGAGTTAATAGCTCCAATTATAGATAAAAGCTCTCGGTGAGATAAAGATGAAATCTCATGAAAGTTTAGATGAAATAGAGATATGTTCTTCTTGTTAGATTTAAATGTACATGGTACCAATGGCAGTGACACTGAGCCCTTAAAGGTATTGTTCTGCAGTGAGCAGATATAGGAAAAGCTACCGGGAAGGCCAAGGGAGCTGAGACGCCAAAGAAAGAGACTGGCAAATCCAGTTTCTCAAAAAGAGACATTTAATAGGAACTTATGAACAGAATTGATGTCACAGGTAGCCATAAGACCGTGGATCCCCACACCCACCGTCCAGAAAATATCCTTACTATAGCAAGCTATTTTGGTAAAATAAGTGCAGTTGGTCATGCCTCAGACTTTCTTGCAAAACTGATGACTACTGGGGATTGGATAAGCATCATTAGAAGGAGTTATCAATGCTCTGGGAACATCTTGGTATGCAGGAGTCAAACATTGGTCATCGTGGTGGTTTCACTTCAAGATGGTGTCACTCCTGCCATTCACCAGGCTGTTTATCTATGGCTAGCATTTGAGATCCTGGGGTCAAGTAACCAAAGAGTTGGGAGTTGAATTGCTGATATGTGTCATAGGAAGAGCAGTTCCATGATGACACAGTTATTAATAGTTAACTTCAGCTTTGGTGTTTAGCATGGGCACACATGAACTCATAATAGCTACATTCCAGAGATCATAATTTCTCTGTCGGTATGTGCAGGTTTTATTCCTTGACTTATAAGTAGATGTTTCTTATCTAGGCTTTCCATAATTAGAAATATCTATTCATTTGCTTGTTTTTTCTCTTTTTTTTTTTCCTTTTGAGGGAACTATATGGAGATGGAATAAACTTCACTTCCTAAAGATCCATGTTATTCCTGGAGGAAGGAACTGCAGTTTTTGAAGAGGGGACTTGTTGAAACAGGAACAAAAAAATCTCATACAAGAAATTCTTCAGTTGACAAAGAGTTAAGTTCATTGAGTGACGTAAGCATGCTTAGCATAATTGTACATGCAGATGTAAAAGATGGATGAGGATAGGAAATGGGAAGTATAGTGAGTTGAAACTTGTATACTAACTTGAGATTTCACTTAAAGTGGAATCAGATGGGTGCAGGAGACCACAATAGATTTTGGTGTTCAAATCTCAGCTTTCTCAGTGACCAGTTCATTGACCAAAGTCAAGTTTTCAATTTCCACCGAGTACACCC
>NW_016814400.1:418305-446203 GCF_001698545.2 Rhinopithecus bieti | reverse complement strand
CCCTGTCCTTTAAAGTTAAAAGAAAATCATCAATAACAATATCTATTAAGTATTTTACAACTAAATCATAAAAATGTAACCACAGCAATGGACATTCTGAGTTACAACACATGTTGTTCTTTATCTGTGGCCCACTGCCATTTAGGAAGACAGCTTTATTTTTAAAAGCTATGATTTTTTCTAAAAGGACATATGGGACCTCGATGCACTCTTCAACAAATAAAAAATCCAAACATCTGGTGTACCAAATGGAGAGGGAGAAGAAAATGGGCTATTTAGGGATGCCATCTTTTAACAGTGCAGGTGTGTATTGACAATCATTTGGCTAGAAAAATGCTTTACCAAGCCTGGATCCAGATAGCTGCTTTGAAGGAATTGTAGATAATTGAGAATAGGTTTATAAAGGCTTTGCTCTACATTCCTAATTATGACATAAAGTTCCTACATACTCGGCTGTTTTACATTTGTAGTTCTGCATTTGTAATCTGAGACTTGTTAAATCTGCTTTGCTTTACAAGCACTTGATCCATCATAAGTTAAAGGTTACATTGCAGAGGTGATGAAATCCCACATAACACAGTTCCATAAAGAGAGAACTGAGTTTTTCCTATATAAAGGAGAATAGTCTAGAAGTTGATCAAACTGTTGAACCAAAGAACAAATGAAATAAGTTGGGGCTGAGGCCCCGTGACTACTTCCTTGAATGGTCTTAAGTAGACTATTCGTAATATAAGCAGAAAAGGAATGATGTGTAGTCCACCTCTCATTTATAAAGTCATTAAATAACATATTACCACTCTTATACAAATTGCAGATTTACCAAGGAGTTTGACAAGGTGTTACATTTAAAACTCTATTGACTTCTTAATGGGAAATATTTGTCTTAGAATTAAATACAAAACACATTTATATCAATATTTAACAAAATAGGTGCCAAGGAATTTAAAGATATTAATGGGAATTATCCCTTAAAATAGTTCTGAGATACAATGAATTTATGAAATTCTAGGAATTTCTTGATAGTAGAAATCCTAAGGATCTTTGATATGTTAATGTGCATTACGAATCTCCAATAAAAGAGAAATCCTATGCTGTATTACCCACAGGTATTTTATAATAGAGCCCTTGAACAATGACATGTGGGACAAAGGTTCTGGGACTCTAGCTCCAAGATTCTATACTTTTTTAAAATTGATGTAGTTCATTTATTAAAAAATAAACTACTGAAGGTCCACTTTGTGTGGAGAACCATATTAGAAGCTGTAGGTAGATAGGTGGATACAAAGAAGCATTAGATTTAGTATTGTACTCTAGGAGCTGGCAATCTCTGGAGGAAGGAGAGTGGTTAGAAAGTAATTTCCTGGAAGACACGGATTTTAACCCTTTTTTTTTTTTTAATCGCTGCTGTTTCCCTAATTAGACTAGTGTCTGACACATAGTAGGAATTTAAGAAGTATTGAGGGAATGGAGGACGGCAAGGTTGTGAAAGGACTAGATTACCATATCAATGTGCTTGGACTTCAGCGTTCATTCTGCAGGTAATGGGGAGTGATTTAAGGCTCTTGAACAGTAAATATTGAATGACTTCCCTTTTTTCAGAAATGATTGTAGATGAACTGCCTTAGCTATTGGCAATGATGTGTTCAATCTGGACTGCTTTGGCACAAATAGGATGGTTTAAATAAAGTTTGCATGTCTTATAACTACATCTGTAATTATAATTAATATAAGCCAAATTTTCTACATTCATTTTTTACATAAAGGTAAGACTTCAGAAAGGTGAATTTATTTTTCAAAGTTCTCCGAATTACAAAGATACCTCAACTCTCTTATAAAATGTTATCCTGTGATGTCCCTGGATACAGTCAGGGACTTTCCTGTGAAGTTGAACTAAATTCAAATCTTAACTCTTCCACTTCCTGCACAATTTTCTTTCAATTAATCTTATTCACTAAAATATCTCAATAAGTTAGTTTACCAGGGAATTAAGTCTACTGCTTCTATGTTATACTACAAATCCATTTCCCCTGATTGTGTCATTAATGAAGAGCTAATTTTCAGTCTATTTGGAAGTATTTTCCCACATATATTTATTGTCTTTTTTGGTATTCTTTCTGTATATCTTAATCATAGACTATATTTATGATATTTTAATCTGTTCATTTGTCTTTTCCTAGCGTATTTGTATTCTAACTTCTATCATTCAATAAGTTCTTGGACTTACTATATAGAGTCGTATAGATCCAAGGTTCACAAAACAATCCAAATGGATACATATATAATGAGAAAGGAATTCACAACCGCAGTCACAACCACAAAGCCAAACAAGCAAAGAGACAAAAAATGAGAAGCAAAGCAAAGGTATATTAAGTAAATCAACTGTAATACATCCAGCTGTAATAGAAGCACTTTAAGCAGGTCTGATGTGTTGGCATAGGCTTACTCAGATAACAAATCATATTCTTAGTGAGATATCCCCAAATTGGATTTGCATCTAACAGACCAAGTAAATATGAAAAGACTGCCAAGTCTCCCCAGCAGTCTCATATATTTACGTTCTCTGCATTTGGCAATAACAAGGGAGAAAATAGCAGGTATTTCAATCTTTAAGAGGAAATACAGACCATTCCAAAAGAAAAGAAGAAAGGCTATTTTGATGTACAAAATAGATAATACCTAATATTTACTGCATGCTTATTATATGCCATACATTATGTCATATTATTTGTATTCATGATTTTATTTCGGAATCACAGCAACCCAACCAGTAGATATTATTAACCTCATTTTAATATTTCCAGGGACTGGGACTTAGTAAGTAGCTTGCCTGAGATTAGTAGGCTGGTCGAGTCATCAAACTAAAATGTGAAGCAGAACTATCTAAGTCCAAATGACTACACTTGTATATAATTTTTTACCATTATAAACATAATTATTTTTCCTGGATTTCAAATTTTAAAAGTTTAGAGAAAGAAGTGTTTAGGAGGACTGTAATAGAAACAGACACTCAGGCTTTTATCAGTATCTACATAGAATGTGAAAATGAATTCTAGCCAAGTCTGTAAAAAGGGAATTCAGTTCCCTATACTAAAAACAAGTATTTAAAACAGGAAAATTGCAGTTACTTATTTACCATTTATCTCTGGTGCTTCTTGGTCCTTGTTTCTGCTTGCAACTATCTCTACTCAAGAAAAAACACTTTCTGTTGTTATTGTTTGCTTTGTAAGAAGCTGCAGATGTTGTCATCCAAATGTGAATTTGTTAGGATAACTACTCAATAACCACCTAAGCCAGAATATCTTCAGAAAATATTATCAGAAAATCACCAGGAGAGCTTGGTAAAACACAACTTGCTGGACTCCCAACCCCGGAGTTTCTGACCCAGGAGCTCCAGGGTGGTGCCTGACACTTTGCATCTCTAACAAATTGCCACATGATGCTAATGCCTCTGGTCCAGAGACCACAGTGTAAAAACGGCCTTAAGGTTAGTACAAAGTTGTCTCAGTTGGTCAAGTTCTCACACTGTAATATTTCTGGCAAATGGTTCTAGGCAGGATAGCTTCAATTACATCAGTTTGAGACATGAGAGAAAGAACTAGTTCCCATCTATTACATTTTGTAGACCTAAACCTTTAGAATGGACTTGAGTCCACTTTCAAGTAGAGACAGTGGAAGCCTTGAAAGAGAACTCATTGCATCATTGTAGTGGAGGAAGAAGTCCAGGAGAGTGAATCTGTGTTTCACAAGGGCATGGTGGATTTAGCAGCAATGATGTGACTACTGTTATTAGAGTTTATCCCAAACCAGGGACCCAGTGCATGTGCAGTCTCTGCTAGAGAGGTACTGCACTTCATAATTAAAGATCCCTAAGAATAAATGTGATTTACATTTTTAGACATGAGCCACATGTCTGCAAATCCTTAGTTTAGGTGAGCTTGATACAACAGAAATTTCTTCTCTCACAGTTCTGTTGTGTCTTCCAGTTTCTGGTAGCTGCCAGCGTTGCTTAACCTGTGGGTGTATCACTCTAATCTTAGCCTCTGTGGTCATCTTGCATCCTCCCCTTCTGTCTCTCAAATCTCCCTCTGTCTCACTCTTATTAGAACACCTGCCATTGAACTTACAGCACACCTGGATAATCCAGAATAAACTCTGCTGCTTAAAATTCTTGACTTAATCACAGCATTTGCCATATAAGGTGATATTCATTATTTTACTGTGTAATGTAATTGTATTTGTCAGGTTCTCCAGAGAAAGAAAAACCAATAGGATGTGTTATATATAGAAAGGGATTTATTACATGGAAAGATATTTGTTAAAAGGAATTGATCCATATAATAATGGAGCTGGCAAGTCCAAAATCTGAAGGGCAGGCCAGCAGACTGGTGACTTAGGAGAGCCAAAAATCTAGTTTCTGTCTGAAGGCAGCCTGCTACAGGACCAGCAAGAGCCAATATTGCAGATAAAGCCTGAAATCAGGCTGCTAGAGAATTTTCTCTTGCTTGGGAGAGATGAGTCTTTTGTTCTATTCACACCTTCATCTATTTGGATTAAGTCTACATGCATTACAGAGGGCACCCTGCTTTACACTACGTCCTAAATCAATTATTTTGATTTAAATATAAATCTCATCCCAAAACACCTTCCAAGTTGACACAGAATTTATCATGACAGTCATATTCACAGTTCTGGAGGACAGGACATGGACATATCTTTTAGGAGGCCACCATTCAGCCCACAATGTGCCTGTTCAGAATACAGAATGGCAGAGAAAAGGGCCTTTCTGTTAAGTAAGCTTCCTGTGCAGACTATCGCTTGCTTGACATGATAAGATCCTCTATGTGGCAATAGCTCTTTCAGAATTCTAGCTGGTCCTTTTCCTGAGGAAACTCACATGACTAAAGTTCTGCATCTGGTCTACAGATTACAATTGATCCTCATCATTTCCCAATCCTACTACTTGTTTTAGATTCCTCCCACCTCTGGAGAGCACCAGTACTGATGCTCTCCAGGGAACTCACCTGCTAGGGTTATTCAGACCCTCATCCTTGGGGAGTCACACCCAATGGTCACCATGTTCTTAGGCTAAGGTGCTGAATGTGCCCATTTTCCGTCAAAATTGAGCAAGTGAGTATCAAGAGTCAAGCCAGTGGATTATGGGGAGGAAAGCCAACATACTCTTACTCGTCACCATTGTGAACCTACTTCTTGCAAACCTACTTATTTCTGATGGTAAGAGTCAATCACCTTTGCTGAGATGGAGACTCTTTTCCCTCCCGGCTGATGTCTTGGTTGAAATGAATGGGTGATAATCACAGTTTAAAGTTTATGGGACTCTGGCTGTTTCCCCTAGTAAAAGCATTTCCTCTCTGGGAACCAAGGTCTTTGACCTCACAGAGTCCAAGATTGTGAGGAAGGGAAGCACAAATTGCCTACGTGGGTCAAGGGGTAGGTGAGTAGCAAAGCCACTCCTACTTCCTTACTTGATTTTGGCCCATCTGCCACCTTATATGGCAAGTCAAGGTAAGTAAAGCCACACCTACTTCTTCACTTGATTTTCAGACTTTGTAATTTCTTTTTTTTTTTTTTTTGAGATGGAGTCTCGCTCTGTCACCCAGGCTGGGGTGCAGTGGTGCCATTTCGACTCACTGCAAGCTCCACCTCCCAGGTTCACACCATTCTCCTGCCTCAGCCTCCCAAGTAGCTGGGACTACAGGCGCCTGCCACCATGTCCGGCTAATTTTTTTTGTATTTTTAGTAGAGATGGGGTTTCACTGTGTTAGCCAGGATGGTACCGATCTTCTGACCTCATGATCCGCCTGCCTCAGCCTCCCAAAGTGCTGGGATTACAGGTGTGAGCCACCGCACCCGGCCCCAGACTTTGTATTTTAACAAATTGGGACATAATGTCATAGCATGGTGGCTGATTTGGGGAGCATACTGCATCTGAAGGATAACACCTCATCCTTTCTGGGTGTCACCCCTAAGTTCTGCCTCAAGATTACTCTAAAAGCCATTCCATCACTTCGATTATGCTGGCAGCTTTCCAGAGGGGGGTCATGTGATAGAAAAAGTAGATACCATGATTTTATGTCCACTGCTACATCTGCTTTGCTGAAGTGTGTCCCTTGGTCTGGTGCCATGTTCCACAGGATCCATGTCTGTAAGGCCTGAGAGAGTGGGGCTGGCTGAATCTCTGCAGGCAAGAAGCAAAGTCATATCTGGAATATATGTCAATTTCAGTCAAGATAAATTGCTGCTCCTTTCAGGGTGGAAAGGGTCAAGTTAATCAACTCACAACCAAGTGGCTAATTAATCTCCTGGAGGTGTGGTGCCATATTGGGGGTTCAGTAAGAAGTTTGGACATTCAAAAGCAGCAATAGGTCAACTTTGATGAATAGGGGATAATGCTGTTGAATTTGTGCATAGCTTCCATTTCTGCAATCATGGTTACTCTGTGCATGCACCCAAAGGATCAGCACTGGGTTAGCCAGTGAAAGGGATGACTGATATCTACTGGCTAAGCCATTCTGCCTACTAATCATTTAGTGTTTTTTGCATGGTGACTGTCCACTGGTGAATGTGAATGTGCAATATAAAAGTCATCACATTTTGCACCTGTGCCTATACCTATAGGTTTATCCATATCCCTCTAACCCAGAGCTCCTTATCCTAAATTGTCCAATATTGATACTTCCAGGTTCCTGACCAGTTAAATCATTTGCAATGTCTGATGAGTGCGTATATAAATTTACAAGAGGTTAGCTTCCCTTCCACACGAGAGAGAAACCAAGGTGCATGGTGTGAGGGGTTCTCTCTTAGAGCATTTTCTTTATCTCTGTCTCCATGGCTGACACTGACTATAGAGATAATGCAGCAGCAAGCTTCATTTTTTTTTCTTAGCTTGTTCTGACATACCAACTCAACTCATCCTTGAGCCACGTTTAGACTTTTTTTTCTAAATATGTTGTTAATATCCAATTGACAGTACCTTATTACCCTCATTGAAAAAAATTTTGATTTCTGTATACATATGCATTTATATATAAATACAAATAAGTTCATATATATTCTCCACATGTTATGAGTGTATATATATGCACAAACACAAATACAGCATATCTCAGGGAATTAAACTCATAAATGAATTACTTTCAATAAAACATGAAGAACATCAACAGGTAGATTCAGCAACCTCCTTACTGCGATCAATGAGTAATGCAAACTTTATATCTAAATGCAGAAAAAAAAACACTTTATATGATTTTATTGTAGTTCTCAAATTAGAAACATTTTGCGGTATAAATAAGAATGGTTCATACTCAGGTATCATTATCAAAATAATGATAGATAGGTGAAGAGATTTCCTAAAATGCAATTGAACAATGCATCATCCCTGGGTCATAATTTTACTTAAATTAATAATCAGTCATGGCTTCGGTATTTTAAATTTATTTTTCTGGTGAAGCACAGAAAAACTACCTATTCCATAATTGTAACAACTTCTAAACAGATAGTTGAATTTTAAAATGCATATTGGCATATGCAACATGACACTCTCCAATTGTAAGGAGCTACTAACACTGTTCTCCCACCATCTGAAATCACAGCTACAATTCTGTATCAATTTTACTTGAGAAATGCTAAGGAAATTTGTGAATTTCCATTAAACTCATTCTCTTATTCTGTGGGAAGGAAAATAACTTCACCTTCAGCATTATATTTTATAATTTGATATATGCTTTAGAGGAGAACATAATGCAGATCATTTCACTATGTAGCTATACTTTTGGAACAACTGAAATATAGAGTCAATGATCTTAAAACACGCAAATAGAGAAAGAGGAAAAGGACTGGCTGGTTGCTCTTAAGCCATTCACATTCTGCCCACAGAACACTAGGGGGCAGCGGAGTGGGCCCGTGGGGACTGCGTGGTGTACTCAATGTATACCTATGGGTAGGAGGAGGTGTAGAAAGAAAAAATGGAGTATTTCAGAAAGAATGCAGAATTATTTTTCTATACTCCTCTATTTTTAAAAACTCCCTTGTAAATTCTAAGGGCCTCCACGAACCATGAATTCTGGCAGAGGAAATTTTAGCAACACAAGCTGAGGAAAGACCAATTGCAAGCAAGGCAAAAGTGTACATTGATCAAGTGTCAAATGAGATAATACAGTTTAAGAACCACACACTTACCTCTACCATTTCACACTTCAAATTATCTTTATAAATCCCTAAATTAAAGGAGGAAAACTACATGCATTTAGAAGTTACTGCACGTGCAACATCCATGGGTGCCAATTACTCTCTTTTTGTCTCTTTCTAATATTATTTTAAAAGGAAATTCTGACAGATTCTTAATTCTTTCAGTAAGCCAGTGGTATTGACATTTGGATGATTGACATTGTGAGGGAATCCGTTTCTTTATCACAGACTTGTGATAAACGTTTTAAGATCATTGCACAATGCAGTTACTTTGCTGGACAAACCTTTCAAAACACAGGATCCAAGAGAGAAAATATATTAATAAATAGGATCACTGAAGTAAAGGATCACATTTTTAACAATGAGTCACAAGGCCTTTACTAATAATAGAGGAACAATTAGGGGCAATAATTGGGTCAGCTATTTCTCACTGTTTCTTCTATTGCTTCCCATTCATTAATTCAATACATATTTCTTTGTTGTGCTAGTCAGAGGTATATGTGGATAAATATAACAGACATGGTTCCTGTGCTTTTGGGGATTGTGGTCATTTAGGAATTGTAGTTTCTGAGGCTAAAATTTTCGTTCATGAGAGGAGATATAATTCAGAGATTAACACCTTTCCTATTACAAAAATCACAGTACATAATCATTCCTCTCCTCATTGGTAACAACAACTGTGCATGAGTGCTTCGAATGTTTCTATTTTTTTAAAAAAAGAGGAGGTGTTAGGAAGAATGAATGTAAGAGAAAGCTGTAACTTACTGTTTCTCCAGAAAGTAAGACAGTACTAAAAAACCATGTTAATGAGCATATTAAAAGGACAATGTTGCCAACTTGAAAGAGCCCTGTCTTAGTCCATTGTGTCACTATAACACAATACCACAGGCCGGATCATTTGTAAGAAATTTATTTCTCATAGTTCTGGAACTGAGAAGTCCAAGGTCAAGACACCAGCAGGTTTGCTTGTGTGACGAGACCAGCTGGTCTGTTTCTAAGATGGCGTCCTCCAGAGAAGAGGAAAGCTGTGTTCTCACATGGCAGAAGGGCTGGAAAGGTAAAAGGGACCAAACGTCCTCATTAAACCATTTTATAATAGTGTTAATCAGTTCATAAGGGTGGAGCCCTTATGGCCTAAACCAGGGGTCCCCAACCCATGGAGTGCAAACCAGTACCAGTCTGTGGCCTGTTAGTAACCGGGCCACACAGTAGGAGGTGAGTGGTGAGTGAGCATTACTGCCTGAGCTGTGCCTCCTGTAAGATCAGGGGCAGCCTTAGATTCTCACAGGAGCATGAACTCTATGTGCTCCTTATGAGAATCTAATGCATGATGATCTGAGGTGGGACAGTTTCATCTTGAAACAGTCCCCCCTCCCCCTTACCCCTCTCTTCTTGGTCATCTATGAAAAAATTGTCTTCCACAAAACCAGTCAGACTAGTCCCTGGTGCCAAAAAGTTTTGGGACCCCTGGCCTAAACATTTCCCCAAAGGCCTCATCTTTCAGTATTGTTGCATCAGAGATTAAATTTTGACACATGAATTTTGGGGGACACATTCAGAGGATGGCAAGCCTCAGCTGTCCCAGTCAAATCTGAGATAATTTGAACATCAAAATAATTATCAGAGATGTGGATTGTAACTCATTATATAGGAATTGATATGAATATAAATCAATGAATACATTAATAGAGAAAAGGAAAACATTTCTTTCTTCAAGTGGAATACTGACATAAATATACAAACGTAAGGTTAGAAAATCATCAATAAAAAATAAAACTCATGGTGCACATTTGTTAAGGAACAAGATGTTAAGAAACATAGGCTCATAGTATCTCTCAGTAACTTACTTATTAATAACAGGGAATATTAACTTTACGATATAGAGACCTAGGTTAATCCTACATTAATTCAGTCTCCAAATATTACATCACTAGTATTTGGATTAAATGACGGCATACACTTTCTAATAAAATGAAATAAAAAGAAAACACATTTGATATATTTCTACTAAAAATGCATAATCTGAATTCAATTATGACAAAACATCAGACAAACCTAAACTGTGTAGCATTCTACAAAATAAAATGGAAAAAACAAAGACAGAGGAAGTATTTCAGATTGAAGTTGATTAAAGAGATACTTCTAAACTAAATGCATCATCGTGACCTTGATCTTGAACTAGTAAAAAATTTGTAGCTATAAAGGACATTATTGAGATGGTTGATAAAATCTAAGTATGAAATGTACATTAGATCATGGTATTTTATCATTGTTACATTTCCTGATACTGATAACTGTACTGTGGTTATGTCAGATAATATTCTTTGTTCTTAGAATATGCAGACTGAAGTAGTTAGGGGTAAAGGGACATGATATCTTTAACTTACTTTCAAATGGTTGAGAAAAATGTTTTATCTATCTATCTACCTTTCTGTTTTTATCCAGAGAGACAGCGTGAGAGAGAACAGTAAAGCAAGTGGTAAGACGAAGTGTAAATAAATCATGAATGGTAATAGTGAATGGTGAAGAGTACACAAGAGTTCCTTTTCCTATTCTTGCAAGTTTTCTGCAAGTTTGAAATTATATCAAAACAGAAAGCTTTATAAAAAAGGAAATAGGTATGAGAATTATTTGAATAATAAATACATACCTATAATTTGAAAGTTAGATAAAACAGAAAATTTTCTAGTAAGATAAGTAAATAACTATAAATGACCATGGAAATACAGAGCAACAAAATAAATAGATCCGAGTGGTTTTGTAAATACTCTTTGTATTTATCAGAATTTCAAGAAATAGATAATCCATAACTTATGCACACTGTTCCAAAGAGTAGAAAAAGAAGAGCTTGGAAATCCCTAAGGTTCAAGCCTAGCATACCCTCAATATTAAACTGAGCCCGGGACCACATAAGAAATGGAGATATTTATGAATTTATTATATAACCGTAGGTAAAAGAAACACCAACAAAGACAAAATAATTCTCAAGTGAATCTGGAGTATGAGAAATGTTCTAGTTCTTGATCTCAGTCTTGGCAGTACATGGATATATGCATACATACAAATGAATTGAGCAGTACACAAGATGTGTGCAATTTACATGCCTACCTGTAAGCAATGTTGCAACTCAATAAAAATGTTTTTAACTGTTCATGTGGCTAGAGGGAATGGTATAATACCCTTACTTGTGTAATCACTTAATTTAAAAAAAAAACTCTGTTTTATGATGTTTTAATATACATTACCTTGTTTTAGATGTTCCATAGGATTCCAAAAGCTTTTATCCTATCCCCTCGCTTGTTCCTGTAAAAATCCATTTAATCTTTGCTCATGAGCACTAAATAATCTAAATGTACAATCCTAATTGCAGATGTTGAAAGATTGTGAGTAAAAAAATCAACACCGTGAAAGATGTTTTTTTTTTTTTTTTTTTTTTTTTAACTTGCTCAAATGGCATTTTTGGTTTCCCCAAACTTTATTTTCTCTTAGCATTCTCAGTCTTTTATAACTGGCTGTATGGCGTGGCAGTCTTCCAATACACTCAGAAAGCTTGGAGGAGCCATCCAATGTATATTAATCCTCTGTGAAAACAAATAATTTGAGTGCTTGCTCTCTTGCAGCCTCAGCCATTAATGTTGGTGGATGGTTTTGATGGTATAATCTGTGTGTTGCCAACACAAAGGTCTGGTACCTTCTCCTCAGTGCAAATCGTATCTTTATTCCTGTAAATTGATGAAGGAATTTACTCCATTTATTGATGGAGGAATATTACCAAACAACAAATAGTAACTCTACTTGGTTCATACAACAAGACTCTGGGAAAGATCTGGTAACACCAAAGAGAATCGTCATGGTTGGAATGAAGCAAATAAAATGTAGCCAAACAAAGAAAAAAAAAACAAGAGCCCATTGCTTTCCAGCATTACATCTACTATGATGTATTTCTGAAAGCGGTCCAAGTATAACTATTTATTTTAACTAAAGTAATCAAGATTAATGTCAGCAGTTATGACACACACTGTTTGCTAAAGAACACATAGAACAATTGCTCAGGGCAAGCTTCATTAAGAAATCAGATAAAATTAGTAAAACTGATTATATTTCAAAACTCAGCAGCAGCTAAAATTGCCATTCAGGAGCTTCCAATTAACACAATTGGTCTTGTTCACAATCAGCTATCGTAATCTCATTAGCTTATTATATTTTAATCATTGTGATATCAGCACAGCAAAATTTATTTTATTTTGCATGGCTAAAGATTGACTAAATTGGGTGTGTGGCCTACCCAGTCCTAGATGCAAACAGGCCTTTGCAACTTGGCATCTAGCCCATTCTTTGGGGCAATTATCCTGATCAAGTGTCAAATGCACATACATTTCCCCCTACTCTAGTAGTGAGAAGGCATTTTGGAGACAGTTGTCTAATTTGGCAGCTAATGATCGGAGTATCAATTATTGAGTCAGCTGACACTGACACTGACTCAAATCGTTTTGTAGTAGCATTTGGAGAATTGACAGTTTATGCAAGAAAGAGAGAGAAAGAAATTGAAGAGCAAAGAAAAAGGGTGGAAGGGTGGTAGAATTCTCTGTGTACCTGTGTTTAACTACTGTACCTCTTTGTTTTACTACCTTGTTTTATAACTATGTTCTGAAGACACTGGTCATTGCAGAAACAGAATCTTTTTGTCTTTTAGGTAAGAACAGTCGCACATACCCAGAAAACTGGTGTTTCATTGATATCAAGTATTGCCTGCTGCAATGAGATTATGTTCTATTGATGGGAACTGGGGTGTAACAGCCATCTACAGAAAGCAATAGGTTGCCCTATTTTCTGGCTGAAAATGCTGCGTGTTTTATGAACTGCCTCTATCTTGCACACCAGGGATGTTTCTGTAGCTAAAGCCATAATAGGATTTTCCTAAATGATACAAAAATACAAATATTCTGACCAGCCAGCTTGCAGAGGTTGCTTGTTCTCCAGCAAGCTTTAACACTGCATTTTTTTTACCTTCATCTTTCAAGAACATTTTTGATTTCACTTTTCTGTTGTGAGTGCTTTCTATAAAGCCATCAATGATCACTAATTGTATTCTGCGAAAAGGAAAACAACAGAGGCAGTGTGCCAATATACGTGCAAATCCTTGTTCTTGGCAGGACCCTGTATAACTGGAAAGATATGAAGAGGTAAACATTCCTAGATGTGCACACTGGGAAATTCAGAAAGCCTTCCGTGCTTTCAAAACCCTGCTATGCTTTTTTGAGTAGTTGAGACGAATTCTCTCTTTAAAAAGCAGCCACTCGGCTCCTGATATTTTAATGTCCATAAATAAATAAATGAGAAAAAGTGCCCTTATAAATCTCAGGAGAGAAAGTTAAATGAAAATGGAAGATGGAGTCCTTCTGTGACTATCATATTACCATACCTAAGCACTAAAAAGGTGAACGTTCATCATTATTAAAATCATTCAATTTGTGTCTTTAATTATAACTTTTGGGGGCATGAATGGCTCCAGAGAAATTAGTCTTCTATTTGCTCCATGAAAGAATTTAATAAGTAATACATTATGTTAACTGATTTTAAAATCCATTTAATTTTCCCTGAATTCTATTTTAGGATGATGAGTTCTGATATCACAGAAATTTTGTCCAGTATCTCTTGCTTAGACAGTCATACATTTTTGTTTCTTCAAACACAAGGACCTGGACTTTGGATACTTATGATTTAACTTATAAATTGCTTGTCAGTTTTTCATACTTTGAGCCATAGCCTACTTAGCCATGTATTAACCAGCTGCAGTCTCAGATTCTCTTTATGAAAATCCACTCAAATTATGTGAATGATGATCCCAGGTTGCCTTCAAGCCATCGTCTTCATTTCCAGTGGTGACACTTGCATATTTAGAGCTGCTCAGGTTGTACAATCAATAAATCTCATCTCCCCTGTCTATGACTGATTTGCAGATTGATCCCCATGTGGTATGGGATCAGCATGGGCTTCATGACAAAAAGAACTTCTCATAATCCTTCATGTCTATTCTGATGACAATAGATAATTATGTTGAATTCTCATGCGCAACAACACTTACAAACCACTTTTCAGGATGTGGTTTTGTAAGGAAATCCTGAAATTCCTTAACGAAATGCAAATGGGGTTCAAGATTTGAAGATTCAGCATTGTTTTACAATTTCGAATAAAGAGTGGTTTTTTTGTAGGCAGATGATAAGTGTACCTATCAGTATAGTGTACATATATACACATTTATATCTACATTTAGAGAAAGTTAAATATGCAATATATAACTTTCTATATTTACACACACATGCACACACACTTATATACACATGTTATTTAGTGAACATTTGCTAAATATACAAACATTGACTTTGAATGCTTAGAATAAAAACTGTTATTATTATCATTACCTACCATTCATTCAGTGCTTTTTGTGGGTAAAATTTATTCAGTTCAACACCTACGTTTTATTTCTAAGCATTATGTCTGGTGCATGGCATCACAGACAAGTACCACAGGCAGATAATTTAAAAATCGTACGATAATATTTTCAGTTGTTTTGCTCTTCTTCGTTGACGTTGCTGCAGATAACTTTCTTTAAATAATGTCTTACATGGGTAATCCTATTTAAAACCGACTAAAGCAAAGTTTCCACATTTGAAGTGAGATCGGACTCAGAATTCCATTGACTTCTCTCTCTCATTGTGACGTGCTATGGAGCCCGAATGAAATGAACAACTCAGCACAGTTTGAAAATCACCATAATGCCATCAACTTAGTGATGATGCTATCATGATGACGTTTCAGGATGCTGAAAGAGAACAGGAGAATAAGACATTTAGTCTAAACAAAGGTTTCCATGGGCACTGCGTAGTAGAGATGATTGTCTTATTGAAGTGGGAGTGGGAGTTGACCTGAAGAGTAAATGGAGGTTTTCACTGAAGGCCAACAGAACAATATGAGGAAAGGTATGGAAGGATGAAACACGTGGAGCCAGGAAAGGATCAGAGCATTAAACAGGTGATGGAAAGTAGCAAAACATGAAAGAAGAGGGGGTTAATTGGGGATCAAGGATGGTGTTGAACACAGTACTAAATAATTAGATTGTAGCCTGTAGGAAAGGGTGCTATGATGAGTATTTTTAGGCGGAAATATGGCATGATGAGATTTGTATTGTAGATACATAGCTCTGGCTGTAACGTGGAGAATTAATTTAATGGGGTTAAGAGAAGACAGGTGAGCTGGATGCTTCTGTGCGTATCAGAAGCTCTGAGGTCTGCATCCCTCCCTTAAAATTCCTAAGGTATGAGTCATTAAGCCACTCCTGCTGGGTTTAGTGACTAAGAAGGTATCAGTAAACCTCTCCAAGTGTGGACATCCAGAAATAGCTCATTTGTTTATTCATTCAATTAAAATCCAATTATTCTTTTGTTCATTAAAGGAACATTTGCCTAGTAGCCAAGATGCACCATTTGGTAATCTCTGGGTCATGGGCCATTGCAAGGTTTAATCTGAGCAGCAGGGTACCTTTTTATCATACAGATTAATCTTACCGGATATTTTTAAATAATTTCTGGCCACTGGGCACAAAAGGTTCGAAGTGGGGTAGGTAAGCCCTGGAAGGTTCTTTAGGTTGAATCCTGTTGCACCTCCATGAACCACATGAAAGGACTCTAGCGTTCTTTCACTCCCCAGTTTTCGTTGAATGGACAGTGCTGAGGAATTCTGGCACCTCCTCCCTTCTCTTATTCTCCCAGTATTTGACATTAGTGCTCATTTTACTATTTTCATCTTTCATGCAGAGGTTTCTCAACTTCACTACTACTGGCATTTGAGGCTGAATAATTGTTGTGAGGTGGGGGGGGGCTGTTCCGCTGACGCTGTGCCTTAGCAGCATCCCTGGCTTCTACTCATTAGATGCTAGGAATCCACTGCTCCCCATCAGTCCCCCAGTCATGGCAATCAAAAGCAATTCCAGACACTGCCAAATGTTCCCTGGTGGAGAGAGAGGAACCACCTCTGATTAAGGACAGTGATATTTCCCATAAAATATGATTCAAGGTTTTCCTCCACTTACATGACCTAAGGCCACTGTAGGTAAACACCTATTCTCATTCACTGTAACTTTTATCTGCCTACCTCCCAGGCAGAGCACATGCTAGCCACAAGTAGGATTTGTGCATAATCCCTTTACAACACATACACTGCAACGGCTATGAAAGTCCTTTTGAAAATATCATTTCATTGGAAACCAGGGAAGAGTGAGCTTGTCTCTTGAATCAGATCACATAATGTGGCTATATTCTTGTAACTAGTATGTGGCTGACCTTGAACCGCCCCCATAAGTGAATCAAGATGCTGTAGTTTGCCATGTGTCAATGAGTTGTTATTATCAGTAAACAGGATGACAGCATGTCTGAGACTCTACAGATTATGGAACAGATCTTTTTTTTTTTTTTTTTTTTTGTCATTTGCTAATAAACCCAAAGTTAGACAAATGCTAAGCTCTCAAAGTATAGAGCATTTTAATAATTTGCTTTGGCAGTTGGGGACATCATTCCATTTCAAAAATCTACCTCTGCTCCGCTTGGCAGGGTTATTTGGACTCCGGGATGTGTGCTACGATCTGCAGGAGGAAGCAGAGATGCTAATAAGGACTCGCCTTGATTCCCCTTCCTTTCATCTCTCACAACTAAAACTATATTTTTTTTTCTTGGGAAAACGAAATTAATTTGGAGTCTTTCAAAAATCTTGGCATGTACAATCATACAACAGAACCCCAATTTTGGGACTGCTGTGATTGCATTCCCTAGTTAAGCACCCTAGATATCAATACTTAATGGTATTCTCTAAGCTCAGCCAGTGAAGAAAATAGGGTTGTTATCTATCAAAGCACATTTTAGTTTCTGACAAGTAAAAAGCAGCATGGGGAATGCAGGAAGGCTGAAATGAAAGCCTAAAAGAAAACTCATATAACATCTGGTGTCCTTTATCCCCTGATGGCCTTTCGTAGGATGATATGATGAGCTTGTTCTGATTTAAGACCTGATGATTTGGTTTGAGAAAACAAGAGGAGGGGGCTAGAGGCAGCCAGGCTGGCAGCAAATTGGGATACAAAAATCTGTTCAAATAATTGGAAACATGACAGATTTTTTTTTTTTTTTTTGTAACTGATGCCAGTGGCATCTTAGTTTATCCATCTCTCTCAGTTAAATTTGTAAAGTGCATTATCTTATTGGTTTTAAAGTTTCCATCTCACTTATTTGCAGAGGGAAATGTGAGGAAATCAGTCATGATGGATTGCCTAATTTTCTGGGCTGAATAAACCAGTTTTATGAGATGGTTGATTCCTAGATTATTAGTTAACAGAAACACTGATCAAGTTTTAACCTAAAAAAAAAAAAAGCTTATCAGACTATTGCATCTAAACTGTTTCCTATTGTTACATTTCCTTATTGTTACAATACTTATAGTATTGATAATGAATATGCTCATTAAAAAATTCAGAAAGGGTCACAGAGGGTTTTCCTTTGCTTTTCTATTTTCAATCCAAGTGCTAAAACTGGTTGAGCCACAGATGTCAGAAGATTAGTAATTACTCCGCCAGAAATCATCTCTGATCGAAAAGCCAGAGGAGGCCGGGTGCAGTGGCTCACGCCTGTAATCCCAGCACTTTGGGAGGCCGAGGTGGGCAGATGACCTGATGTCAGGAGTTCGAGACCAGCCTGACCAACATGGCGAAACCCCGTCTTTACTAAAACTACAAAAATTAGCCAGGCGTGATGTCATGTGCCTGTAATCCCAGCTACTTGAGAGGCTGACGCAGAAGAATCACTTGAACCCAGGAGGCAGAGGTTGCAGTGAGCCGAGATCGTGCCATTGCACTCCTGCCTGGGCAACAAAAGCGAAACTCTATCTCAAAAAGAAAAAAAAAAAAAAGCCAGAGGAAAGGGCGGAGAAAATCCATTCTCTACCTAGAAAATATAGGTCCAATTTAATCCATTGCAAATTTCTTACTGCTTCACTTACAAAAACTGGGAAATAAGGAAAACCAAATACTATAGAGCCATATTTTTTAAAGTAAATGAATCACTTAAGGTTCATCGGCTATGGAAGTACATGTGGTAATTAACAAGGAGAAGAATTTTTATTTGTTAATCAGAACCTTTTGACAAGGGGTTGCCTGCATGGATGCTCCAAATTTTCATGTTCCAATAAAAGCAGTAATGATCCAATAAAAATCCACCCCTTTATCATTTTTTTCTTCAAATTTGAAGTACAATCATAAAAATCAAATCAAATCATTTTGTGCTTTGTTATCTTAAAACTCAGAGTTGTAATAATCATGCCATGGTGGCTCTGGAGTGATTAACACGAATTCAGGCATCAACTTGTGACAGAAAAGATGTCCCTGTTTTTTTTTTTCTTTCTTTCTTTCTTTTATTTTCTGTCCAACCTTTTTTATGGTTGCATCTTAGTGAATATAAACTTTTTCTAGTTAGAATTGCAAGTGAAAGAAGTAGTTTCTTTGTAAAAGGAAAGAAGGGAGTTAAAAACTTTTATGCAAGTAGACTTTACTGTGAAATGTTATCTTTTGTTAGTTCAAAGGTTCCCAAAGATATAAATTCTTCAGAAGTGCCCTGAGGTGCTAGGGATGTAAATTGAATACTTTACAATTTGTAGACTGTTCCTGCAGTAATGTGTGTCTCCTCTGTGAGTGAGTGAGTGGGGATTTTTCAATTACTGGAGTCTGAAAACTCAGAGATTCTTTAGGGCAGAAAAAATATTCTTCTCAAAGTTGAGTCACTGATGTTCAAATTAGCTGCCAAAAGCACTGTAATGATCTGTGCTCCAGATTTTGCTAAACAGGGAAAAATGGCCCATTTTTGTCAGGGGGGAAAATAACCTCCTCTAAACGCATCCATGAATAACTGCAGAATGGGTTATGTGATAGGTTGAAAGTGAAATATATTGTTGATATGTGCTATACATAATAGACTGATGTTGTTTCTAAAAGACTCAAATGAGCTTCTTCATATGTTTTTTAGGATGGTAGCTTAAGTATGGCCTTTAGGCTTACTGTTAACAGATTTTTACAAAATAATAAATGAAAAACATGATAAAATGATATATGTGCATTTAAAATTAGGCATATTTCAGAATTCCGTATAATGCAGCAAGCTCAAAATAAAGGAGTGACTAACTGAAAATTATAATTTTAAATTTTCATCTCATTCTGCCAACTTTTCTTAAAATGTGTCTCTTGCTCCCATCCCCGAATTAATGCAATTCACCAGATTATATTTCAAATTTCTTCTTATAGAAGAGCTGCTAAGCACTGATGAAATAATACTAAAGAGTTAGCTTGGAGGAAAAGTCACCAAAAAAAGAACAAAAGAAATAGCTTTAACACTGGTACCCTCCAGCCCACTGGGTCATGGTGAATTATAGGCAAAGGCAGTCTGAATTAGAGTAACATCTATTATGAGATTTTTTTAACCAGGCTACAATTTGTTACCAAGTAGTCATTTTTTTTTTTTTTTTTTTTTCTAAATGGGTTATCTATTTCAATTAATATATCTAAAAGGATCTATTGTCATGCAATTTTAAATTCAAATACATGGTTCCATATTGTTGAAGCAGCTTGTTCTCCTAACTAGGTCAGCTATTCTCGCGTTGTCATTTCATGCAAACTGTTTTTGAAAGAAAAAAAAAAGGCCACAAATAAAGCATTCTTTAAGTGATAGATCTATACCTTTGTTCCTGTCGGATTCTCAGTAAAACAATCATATTGAGAAGATAGGGTTTTATTCTACCAGAAAGGAAGAGATAATTTTTTAAGGTTTTATGAACACACAAGTTCATAGAACCTTTGATTTAATGGCTATTTTCTGACTCTGCTTTTTAAAGAGTAAGAGATAAAAGGTAAGAAATAAAAAGACAAAGCTAAAATGCAATTAGGTTCAACTTTGAGTACTTATTAAGTCAGAGAGGTAAATTAAAATCTTTCCATTTCTAACTACTAAACATTTACTGAGAAACTACTATGCTCGAGGCAATAAACTACACGGAAGAGGTATAAACCTAAAAATTGATCTTTGGCTGTTTAACCCCAAGGATTTTACTATGAATAAAATATGCTGTACAGAACTAAGAAACAAGTAAAGCAATTGATGCTGAGAAAACAAACAAAAAATAATGTAGTCTTGGGAACTCGGCAAGCTTCTCAAGGAGGAAGGGATGTGCAGGTCGCCCATTGATGAAGATTAAGAAAGCAAAGAAGAATGCAATGGTAGAGTCCTCAGGATAGAAAGACCAGCATCAACAAAGGCACTGAGTGTGAAATTGCAGTGTCTGTAGGGAACTACTACATTTCAGTTACCCAGAGGACAGACCACAAGTTGAAGAGTTGAAAGAAGCAGGTTGCAGGAATAGGCAAGGCCATATAGAAGATGTTTTATGCCATACTAAATTCTCAAATTTTCATTTCTTACATATTCACGGCCTCAGTAAGTTTCTGATATACACCTTAGTCAAAAGGGTAAGGTTCTTGCAGTAGCCCAGGGTCATGATTTGGTGAGACATTACCATTTTATAGTAAATTAGTAGATGGTATTAATTTTAATTTGGTTGGATTGGTATTTTTTAACCATCACTATGGCTTTCTAAGTGCATTCAAAGTTTTGAAAGTCAGTTGAGCAAAAGTTGGCTTGCCAAAGTGCTGTTTACTGAACAAGTGATAAACCAAATGACCAGTTCACCAACAGCCAATTCATCAATTTACCGAGTGATGAGTCATTTTGTTGAACTTTCCACATAGGTTCAATGATATGAAGAAGAAAACACGCATGAACCTGAACGTTCCATAAACATAGCACTCTCTGAAATGACTATTCCAAGAAAAAGTAGTGCGGAAAGTGAACACTTGAAAATTGAAAAAAAAAAAAAAAAAAGCCTCCACATGTCAAATTGTCTTGGGGCCAAAAAATATTATTAAATCATACATGCATTTCTCATATTGATCAATAGTCATGTGAATTTTATAGACTGTTCTGTTGACAGAATTTGGCCTAATATTTTATTATAATTTGACAGTTCTGGTTTTCCATTTAATGATGAAAAGTTCAAAGAACAAAATAAAAGAGATAGGTAGTGTCTACCACACAAAAAATAAATATTTAAAATTTTTAACTTTTTTGAACACAAAATGATCATGGTGGACTTTTAATTGATGAAAAATTATTAAAATCAGTTTTCACTTTACTGACTGATCCGTTACATCTATACATCAACACTTCATCCACTTAGTAAAGTTATTCATAAGGAATATACGCATCATTTGTAATAGGACTATAAATGCACAATAAAATCACAGGGGTGAACCAGTAATTCATTTACTACGTTCGTAAAACACCTTCTTAGCATATTTCTTATGTCAAGGGCACCCTATGTTTTTCCGAAGTTATTTAAAAAATTTTAAAACCACAAAACATTTCCCATACTCTGAGATTTGGTCTGCAATGGGTAGACCATCCCGGGCCTGTCCTCAACACATCCTGCCAGGCCGAGCCAGAGTCTGGGTGGAGCGGTTGCAGATGCGCGGAGCTGCCCGCTTTCCTGGAAATGCCGGCGTCTTTCTCCGCTGTTGGTCGCCTGACTACAAAGACGACACAAGCAGCGGTGGTACTCGTGCTTCCTGGCAAGGCTCCCATTTCTTGGCTTCAGTCTCTGCTCACATGCAGCCGGCCCCGGTCACCCCGCACAGTTTTTCAGTGTAACCAACAGGCCGCGGCTCACCTTGCGCTCATTAGCACGCGGAGGCGGCTTTCCAGCCGCGCTGCAAATAGAGCCCCAGCGTCCTCGGAGGGAAGGAGGAGGAGAGGCGGAGGAGGATGCAGCCGGCAGAGGAACCGCAAGGCCCGGGTGCTCAAGGCCTTGCAGTGTGGGTGGGGGTTCTCTCCGCCCCGCCCGCTGCCAGGGCCCTGCTCTCCGCCAATTCTCAGCCTCCCCACCCACCCCAGGGCGCGCCCCGACCCTGCGCTCGCTGGGCACCCTGCCTCCCAGTGAAGTCAGCAGTGGGCAATGACAGGGAAAGAGCTCATCTATCTGTGAGGAAAGAAGCCACGTTGATGGTTCCCTAGTGGATGTAATTGTGCTCATTACTGCCCATTTACATTTCATCACTCGATTATCACAAATGCCTCATTACTGTTGAAAAGGGTTTGCTGGTGAACTCCTTGCTAACTATTCATCCCTCAGCCCGAATGTCACCAGGCAGGCTGATTGGAAAAGGAGGAGGGCGAGGAGGAGCAGAAGAGGGGCGAAGGTGAAAAAGGTCTTCTATCCGATTTGATTAAAGGCCGTGATTTAAATCGATATTTAATAAAGTGGCTGCTACCACATAACACGGGCAATTCCCCATGCAGTCAGCATGGTGATTAGAAGCCCCTCACTGCCTGCTACATAACTCAATTGGGTTTTGTGCACTGGTCTGGCACCTGTGTCCCTCAGAACTGCGCCTCCAAGGTAATAGGTTTATGAGCCGATGAACAGAGGTGATAGGTTCTAAATGGATTAACTAGGTGTCTGCAGTCTGGTGATGAATACATCAGGAAAAAAAAAAAAAGTCTGCATAAGCAGGAGAGTGATAGGAAGTGTTGACAGACATTGTGTGTGTCATGAGCCCCACAGGGTAAACACTGGCTCGGTGCCTGTCATTCAAGTGCTTTCCCAGAGTAATGGGTGAAGATATCAGGCCCGGCTGCTTAACAAGCCTGCAGGTGCCAGAGCACCGAGGCCTGCTGTTGAAAAAGGCTTCCACAGGGCACGCCTCACCCACCAGCTACAGCCAGCCTAAGAATATGCCTCTGAGATTATATTCTTTTCTGTCTCAAAATAGATTGGAATTCCTGGGCTAACTGATTTATGCTAACTGCCTAGAGCGTGGTGTTAAGAAAGAGTCTGAGGTTATATCCAGATTCAGTGGGAAAACATTAACTAGCACTAAGTACTGTGGACACAGCAGAGAGGAATGAGTGGGGTATGATTTCTGCATAGTTGTCGTATCTTCACCCACATTAGATGCCTATAATAGCTAGATTTGTGCATCCCATGGTTTCAATATAATAATAAAAATACTCATATACATACATAGTTGAAAGGGACTCAAATTAAAATCCAATTTAATAATTCTTCTCAGGTGTTCATAAACAAGAGTATGGTATAGCTGAGTTTTATCAGGAATTTCCAGTACTCCTAAGCTTTTTGAAATAAGACTAAAATAATGCATTTTTAAAATGGGATATGGCTAGTATAAATGTAGGAATCAATTATATTGCAACCTTCCTACCCCAGTATTAGCAAGCTATAAATTTGGGAAAGAGTGCCCACTCATGAAAAAAAAAAAAAAAAAAAGCGGGAGGGGGGGAAATCTGATCCAAAGTTATAACATAAAAAGCAATTATTTGTGTTGAGAGTGCAATAATTAATGATTCAGTAAATGTAGTCAAAACATACACTGACATACAGAGCAGTGAATGGTTGTGACTTTTGTAGATTTTATGGAGAAAATCCTGAAAAAGGAATCAACTTTCTCTCATTTGGTGAAACTATTAAATGTAGGATGTATAATAATCTAAAAATAATTGCTGAGGAATCTATTTTAACTTTGGTCCCAATGTGATCTGAAAATAAAATTTTGATTTTACAATCAAAATAAAATACGTAATTTAAAATTGGCCTCATGAATTTGGAGGCTTTAGGTCCAATGTGGTCTTATGAGGAGGCACTATTAATGGTTTTCTGATACAACTGAGTTCCATCAATTGCTATCTCAGCCACTTTATTTCGTAATAATTTAATTTTTTAATTGTCTTCAGAGTTCTAGGGTACATGCCTCGCACAAAGTGCAGTTGTTCATATGCATCCACCGCTGCATGTGCGCTGGCACCCTTAATCATGATTTACATTAGGATCATCTCCTAATCCCATCCCTCCCACGCGCGCGCGCAACGCCCCCATGACAGGCCCTGGGTGTCGTGACTGTCCCCCCTTGCCTTGTGTCCAATGTTTCTTCATTGTTCAGCTTCCCACCGTATGAGCGCAACATCGCGCGTGTCTTGTTTCTGTCCGCTTATTTCGCTGAGAATGATGGTTCCAGCTTCCATCCATGTCCTACAAAGACCAACTCATCCTTTTTTATGGCCTGCAAATATCCTGGCGTCATGTCGCCCACATGTCTTAATCCAGTCCCTGTCAACTGATGACCATTTGCGCGTTGGTTCCAAGTCTTTGCTATTGTAATAGTGCTGTAAAACCTCAATGTGCATCGCGTCCTTTATAGCAGCATGATATCTTTGGGTATATACCCATAATGGGGTGCGCCTGGCGTCATCAGTGGCTATTCAGTGTCTAGATCCTTGCAGTGCCCACAATGTCCTTCCACAATCGGCTGAACCTAAGTTGTACACCGTCCCACCAACAGTGTAAAAGGTCTTCTATTTCCTCCACCGTCCTCTCCAAGCACCGTGTGCTTATCGGGTTCCTGACTTTTACTGATCGCCATTCTACAATGGGTGAGATGGTCATCTCAATTGTGGTTTTCATTTGCATTTCTCTGATGGCCAGTAATGATGAACATTTTTTCATGTGTCTGTTGGCTCAGCCACTTTTAATTTTGTGATTTGTATTTCCCACAAACTCCAAAATACAAATGGGTGCTGATGAAACTATCAACAGCCATAAAATCTATATGTTTTCTGTATGTATGCAGGAGATGCTGAGGGATAAAATGCAATGCCTTTACAACCTAATAATTCAAAAATAACCAAAAGATGCTCGTGAAAACTCTCTGAAACCCAGTCTGAGAACCGCTGCTGTGGTGGGGAGGAGTACACACTCCAGTGGTGGGTGAATTCAAAAGATCTGAAATGTCTTGAGCAGACTGGGCCAATAGGGCCCTGGGAACCCCTCATAGTGAACCAGCCAAACCTCCCTCCCAGGAAAAGAATCCCACTTTGAGAAGAAATTGCTGGAAATAAAATTGAAATGTAGCAAGACAAGGACAATAGGAATAAAGGAAAAATAATATTCCAGTAAAACGATGCAGTGCGTATAGGTGAATGAGCAGGGAAGGTAAAGGGATTAAGGAGATTTCAGAAAGTAAAGTATCATATCTTTAAACATTTCACGAAGACCACAGAAGAGAGTTCAAGAGCTATCCTGGAAGTTCCTTAGAAGTTAGTAAAGCTATTCTTGGCTGGCTGCGGTGGCTCATGCCTGTAATCCCAACACTTTGGGAGGCCCAGATGGGCGGATCACCTGAAGTCAGAAGTTTGAGACCAGCCTGGCCAACATCGTGAAACCCCATCTCTGCTAAAAGTACAAAATAATTAGCTGGGCGTCGTGGCGCTCTCCTGTAGTCCCAGCTACTTGGGAGGCTGAGGCAGGAGAATCACTTTAACCCAGGAGGCAGAGGTTGCAGTGAGCCAAGATTATGCAACTGCACTTCAGCCTGGGTGACAGAGCAAGACTCCATCTCAAAAACAAGCAAACAAACAAACAAACAAAACAACCCAAGAAGTTAGTAAAGCTTTTCTAAATTAAATTTACCTCCTACAAATTAGCAATATAAAATAATATCAATCCCATGCAATGTTATCTTTAAAAAAAAAGAGAGAGAGATTAGATATCAGGATAGCACTTCTGCAGACAACAGTCTTGTAGAAAGGCAGGCCCACAGAAAGAGAAAAGCTATTTTCAAATATTTCTAACCACAAACAACAACAACAAAAAATCCAAACTAAAAACTAAAAGTTATGAAGAAAATGATACAAGTTATGAAGCAATAGCACAAATCAGAATCAGAAAAAATCTCAGAAATGAGGCACTAAAACTCCAGAAAGAATTAAAAGAAAATGTTTTTTTCAGAAATGAACATAAACAAGAAAGCATGTAATGGTGAACAAATTCAACAAAGAATGCCTTAAAATTATATACAAGTAAAGAGAAAAAATATTTAAAAGCAAAAAGAATGAGAATTATTAAAAAGATTGGAGAAAAAATGACACATATACAGACTAATCAATCAGGAATTCAACATACGTATAATGAAAGTCCCTGGAAAAAGAAAACCAAAACTAGGAAGCAGAACAACTCTAAGATCACAATTCTAGAAACTTTTGAGAAAGGAAAAAGTTTCCAAACTACAGATTAAAAAGTTTCCAAACTACAGATTAAAGAGGCATACAGCACACCTGGAATTAACAAAACTGACACATATTCAGTAAAATGATTGTACTGGTAAAAACCATTGGTCATCAAAGAAAAATAAAATCAAAACACCTGTTGGTGTTTTAGTCATTTATAAAACAAAGAAGATCAGATTGTCATCAGACTTTCAGCATCAGTTCATGCCAGAAGAAAATAGAATATTAATTACAAGTTAGCCATAAAAAGAAAATGTGAGTGAAGGATCTGATATCCAGGCAAATTGACTTCTCCGTATAAAGACCATAGATAAATGGACATCACATGAAAGAACTCAAACAATATTGTTCCTATAGTCCTTCTGTAGTAAATTCTTATAATTTCATGTTCCTTTGATATTCATTTTAAATGTAAGTTAGACTTTGTCTTACCAGATGCAGGGCTCAGTCACCCTTGACAGTTTCCAGTTCTCTGCCTCCTCCCAGTTCTTCAGTGTGGTTAATCCAGATATTGGCCTTATATAACCACCTCCTGGTGACCACCTGCTTATGGGATAGCTAGATACAACCCACTTGACCTGCCCTGCTGACCTCCACCCCCTACATGGACTGTGCAGATATGCCACACAGACCACCTCTCAGTCACTGTGCAACTCCACAGAACACATGCATGCTTGCGACGAACCCACCAATTAGAACTCCTCATGGGAAACCTGCTTGGGGAATGCCTTAGATCCTAATACAGCCTTTGGCCCACAGATCCCTCGCTCTCTCTTTCTCTCTCCCTTTCTTCCCATGGGTTGAGTGTGCATGTCTCACATGGCAGCTTCCCCCTTCCTGCTGTTGGCCCTACGAGGTGTGACACTTCTTGGCTCTGTGACCTGTAAGTAATAGAATTGCTTCTATTATTTCATGTGTTTTGCCATGCTCCTTCTCCTGTTTGTCATCTGACACACTTGTGCTTAACTCTCCTCCTGGTCAGGGCTCTCCTAGCGAGTGGCTCTCTTGGTAGAAATAAACTGGACACAGGTCAGACAAGAGCACAAGGACATCTGCCAGTGTAATCAAGTTTCCTGTGAGAGGGACACCTGGTCACACATAGGACACTGAGGCATTGGGTCATCCATGAAGATAAAGAAGTACCCCAAGAAGGACACAAGACACACTGTAAACACCTAGGCTCAAATGCCCGGAGTCGCAACAGGGCAGGGTCACAGTTTACAGTCACTTTAAGGAGAGAGTTCAAGACCAAAACAGAGGAAAAAATGAACAGATTCCTTAGAAATCAATTAGAAAACAAGCTTCAGACAACCAATGTGACTATAGAGACATCAACATTAAAAAATGGTTGTAAACATTAAATATACATTTACCTACAAAATTGAAAGTGAGATTTATAAGAGATTGATTATAGTAACTGAGAACTATATTATACAGATAATAAAACTATTATACATTATATTATTATATTATAT
>NW_016814400.1:400185-415362 GCF_001698545.2 Rhinopithecus bieti | reverse complement strand
AGTATTATAATATACAATAATAAAATTATACAGAAAGAATCACAAAATTGTAAACTGTTTTCAGTAATCATTGTTGGTTGTAGTGCTGGTATCTTATTTTGATGTTTTATGTAATAACATAGTCATATCATCTCTGCCATA
Organism: Rhinopithecus bieti; assembly: GCF_001698545.2. Classification (NCBI taxonomy): domain Eukaryota; kingdom Metazoa; phylum Chordata; class Mammalia; order Primates; family Cercopithecidae; genus Rhinopithecus; species Rhinopithecus bieti. Next base: position 415,221 of record NW_016814400.1, on the reverse strand, counting down.
TTAAAAATCAAAAATCATATGGTGAGGAAATAAAGAGCTACTGTTAAATGATAAAAGAGGTTAAATAAACATGCCATAGTTCTCAATTCTAGGTGGAGGTATCTGCAGGAAAACATGATATGTTTTCTCTTATAGGTAACTCTCACAGTTGTAATTCAGAATTCTAAGTGGAAATATGTGGGTATATTTGCATACACACATTTTCAAATTCAAATTTGAAGTCGCAAATATAAGATGTTCACTGAAAAGAACTTTCAGGCCTGCAGAGAAGCAGTAAACTTCACATCCCCAGTGCCCATTTCACATGGGCTTCTTAGAGAAATGACTGATTGCAAGTCTGAGGCAAGAAATGTATGAGTTGTGGAGTTTGGGATACACTCTTTTACTCGATAAAAGAAAGTCATCAGAGATTGTGAAAAGGATGTGGGAGCCTATTTTGTAAGAACCTTACTGGACAATATTTGGACAAACTAACTACCAATAGGAATGATAACAGCAGTAAGTAGAGACAAATCATATGTTAAATATATGAATTTATAATCACACACAGAAGAACACACCTATACACATGCAACAAATAGACAAACAAAAAAATAGTGAGACATGAGTTTTGGAGGATGCTAGATGTCTTAGTCCATTTTGTGTTGCTATAACAGAGTACCTGAGACTGGGTAATTCATAAAGACCAAAAATTTGCTTGGCTCTTTTTTGGAGGCTGGAAAGTCTAAGATTGGGCAGTCCATCTGGTGAGGTTGTCATGCTGCTTTAACTCATAGTGAAAAGTATAAGGAGTTACAGGAGTGTGCAAAGCCATCACATAGAGAGAGGAAGCAAAAGAGTCTAGGAAGCCAAACTCACTTTTATAACAACCCACCTTTGATGTCCACCAGTTGTAGATTTGAATTCTGACCTAGTCACTTTCTAGCTGTGTGACCTAGGAGAATTTACTTAATTTCTTAAATTTTTCTCAACTCTATAATGGAATGAATAATGTTCTAATAAGATTGCCAGAAGAATTAAATAGTCTATATATGATATTGTTGCACAGTACACGATACTTTGTCATATTTATTAAATATTAGGGATTATTTGTAACTAATTAGTTATGTTCACTTGGTTAGCATCATGAATATACAACTCTGGTACATTAAGATGATTGGCCATAGAGTTGGCATGTCTGCTGGTAACAGTTATAACCAAGGAGTAGAAGGGATTATCCTAGGAGAAGGCAGAGAGTAAAACAGCAGTGAATCAAGGAGAAGACACTGAAGATTATCGATAATATAGTAATAGAGAAGGAAGTGGAGTCTACATAAAGGTTAGTAAGTGCAGTCAGAGAGTTCAGAAGAAAGTTGGAAGGTAATAGTGTTGTAGATATTGAGGAAGTGAAGTGGTAGCCTTTCTTCATCAGGCTCCTTTATTTCTTTCTGAAATCCTCTTCTCAGAATAAGACTGTCATGTACAGTGGTGCAGGTGAGTGCTACACAACTCTGAGGAGGGCTATCTTATGTGTCTGAAGCCCATGGAGTGGGTAGGCACACATCTTGCACTGCCATAGACAGGCTACCATAACTCTACAAACACTCAGAGCTTGCAGATTTATTTTCACTTGCAATGCAGTATATTATGTGCACAAATGTCCTCTTTTTCTTGAATACCCTCTTTTATTCTTCCCACCTGATATGGTTTGGCTCTGTGTCCCAATCCAAATCTCATCTTGAATTATAATCTGGATTGTAATCCCCATGTGTTGAGGGAGGGACCTGGTGGGAGGCAATTGGATTGTGAGGGTAGTTTCCCCCATGCTGTTTTTGTGACAGTGAGTGAGTTCTCAGGAGATCAGATGGTTTTAAAAGTGGCACTTCCTCCTTTGCTCTCTCTCTCCTGCCGCCATGTAAAACATGCTTTGCTCCTCCTTCATCTTCCCCATGATTGTAAGTTTCCTGAGGCCTCCCCCAGCCATGCAGAACTGTGAATCAATTAAACCTCTTTTCTTCATAAATTGCCCAGTCTCAGGTAGTATCTTCATAGCAGTGTGAAAACAGACTAACATACCACAGATCCCCTTGTCTTGGAGTCTGATAGCAAACGTATGCTACTCTTTGAAGATTTCATTGAAATCTCTCAAACATATCAGGTTTCCCTATGGTGTTTGCATTTGCATAGTCTCTCAGGAAACAAATTTCTATGTTTTTGCATGAATCGCTTACATATTTGTCTTGATCACAGTCTGAGAACTCCTTGAACACAAAAGCTGTATCTTAATATCAATAATCCCTACAACTGGCATAGCAGTATTCAATAAGTGTTTATGGAATAAATGAACAAATGAACAGAGATATCAACACCCACATCTAGATATAACTCAGTCACAAAATCTTAACATTACAGAAACTTGAAAATGAAATCTCAATAAGATGTCATTTTTCAGCAATGCATTCTGTTTGTTCTGTAAAATCAAAAAAGTAGACCTTAAGTGAAATATTCTAACCAACTAATATGCATCTAAGATTTATGCAGACAAAGAGAAGATACACATAAGCAATCACAGCCCCGTGACCTTGCTCCTGGAAAGGCAAATCAAAGTCAGAAGATTTATTTGATGGATTTAAAGACAAAGCATGCATAAGGAGTTCAAAACACTCCTCAGGTACTTAACTCCTCAGTAATTTAAGTGATTGTCTGTTTCTAGGGCCTAGAATACTCAACAATGGGATGGGAACACTGGGAGTCAATTAGCACAGTAAGGAATGCCCACTAATGTGGTTATATGTCTGCTCTCTGTTTTTCCTGTGTTACCCTTTTTTGTTTATTTGTTTTTGAGACAGAGTCTCTCTCTGTCACCCAGGCTGGCGTATAGTGGTGCGATCTCGGCTCACTGCAACATCTGCCTCCTGGTTTAAGCGATTCTTGTGCCTCAGCCTCCCAATTGAGTAGCTGGGACTACAGGCACATGCCACCACACCTGACTAATGTTTATATTTTTAGTAGAGATGGAGTTTTCCTATGTTGGCCAGGCTGGTCTCAAACTCCTGGCCTCAAGTGATCAGTCCACCTCAGCCTCCCAAGGTGCTGGGATTACAGGTGTAAGCCACCACACCTGGCCTGTTAGTATTATTGTTCGTATTATTCTTGTCATGGTTTTAATGAATCAATAGGGCTAATATCAAAGGCCAGATCTACCTGAAAGGAAACAGTTTCACCTACCCATTTACCAGGAGTTGTTAGGCTGGTGATTTTGAAATTACCTACTTCACTGAAATGAATTTTACATTTCTCATTTCCTCTATTTCTAAAGTTTTGGGGAATACCTCTCTATAGATCCTAAGTACTAACAATAGTCATTATTTGACCAGTTTAATTTGTGGTAAATTTAGTAGACAGGATAATGGTTTTCACATGGTGTTATGAAGAATCCTAGATGACATATGCGTCACACAACTGCCATTGGTGAGCCTGACATGGTCCAAAACATCAAAATCAAACATCTCTGGGCTCATGTGTCTTTTCTTTGTCTCTGCTTTCTCACTTCTTGAACTTTTGAGTAATTTCTTTGAAGAAAGAGCTCCTTTAGGGGAAAACTTTTTTTTTTTTTTAAATCTATTTCTCTGATGACCTGGAAAGTTCCAGAGGACAGGCTATGGGGAGGATGGAAATATGGGATTAGAATAGGGCTTTCCCAGTGGAAGTAAACAACCTTAAAAAAGCATTTCAACCTCTGGTGATGCTCCAGAAAGTCTTCTGAAGCCACCTTTCCCTCCAAGTATTGTTCATGGAATTTCAAGTGTGACCTGAGCCTTCCAGAAATCTCCACTTCAGCGATCCTTGAAGGCACCTCATCCACAGTGGACCTCATCAATTTCTGCCCTCATGTCACTCGCCAAATAGCCTCTGTCTCAGTGAACATCACCCACATTCAGCCAATCACAAAAGCCAGAATCTGATGGGGATGAGCATAGAGTTATGCCTCTTCCTTACCTCCTGCATGAGGATAACAAAATCTTTGTATTTTGTCTTCCTCTTGGTTTCATCTTTTCATGCTCACTGCCATTTTCTTTTTTCAACCCCTCAACACGGTCTGCCTGGATTACTACAATAGGCTCCAGACTATCCCGTGCCTCCTTTTTCATCTTCTCCAGCTAATTTTCTCTTCTGTAGCAGCACATTTGTTCTACGCCGCTCAAGATAAAATAACAGTTTGGCATCCCAGGCCTTTTGGTTCCTTAAGTACGCTCTATCTTGCCTTTTGTCTTCCGTTACGTGATTTTCTCTTCCAGAAATATCCTCCTTGCCTCATCTTCACCTCCCAGCAGATTTAAGTAGCCCAGCTCACATGTTCCCACCATCTAGTTCATGTACTTGTATGACCACACTGAATCCATTGCACTGTAATTCTTTATTAATGACTTCTCACTGCTCCTGTTAAGCCCCCCTCTTTAATCAGATTAGGAACTAGATCCATTCACTTTTGTATGCCAGCAACCAGTACAACAGCAAACACATAATGACCACTCAGTAAATGTGCTTAATGACTGAGATTCGATGAATGAATCTTTGGTATTATTTTTAGTTTTCTGCTTGATTTCCATGTCATGGTGCTTTTTGCCTGACAGAATTTCTTCTCCATTCTTGAATTTCTTCTCAGCTTCACTTCCTGAGAGATATATTTGCAAAGCTGCCAAGATGTGCAGTATAGCTGCCCAAAATATGTACATCTCAATAAAAATGAATGCACATTTTATATTTTCTATTGTCCAAATAATGTTTCCTTAGTCCAGTTGGTAGCAATAACTGCACGATAAGACTGGAAAAATGTCTTTAAAATATTGTTATTTGTTTTTCATCACTTTTGTTAAATACTACCTTTCCTTGCTTTTTTATGCTTTATAACTTCCAGAATAATCTAACACTTATCTGTTTGAACACGTGAGTATGGCTAATACAGAAAAAGGCTGCTAACTTGAAAACTGCTCAATCACACAACAACTGGGATGGGAAGTGCACTCAGGACCCATTGGCCCTTTCTGGGACTGTTTTCACTTTTTCAGGTGCGGTACACCTGTGTCTTTTCAGCAACAGGCATTTCGGGAAGACACCAACATCCAGAGTCAGCACTATGTCTCAGGTTCCTTTGGTGAGTTTTGCCATAATTGTAGCCACCAGTCTGAACTACTGTGCCACAAATGAACAGAACAGGCAAAAGTATGGGCTTTTGCAAGCACTGTGCAACTGCTCTCCTGTGAGCGGAGTTGAAAGCAGTAGTCAAGATGTATAGGGAAATTACACTAGATTTATTTACAGAAACCATTTATGTTGAACTAGCAGTTTCCTATTGTGTCAGCAATTTTCGATTGCATTTATTTGTTACTACAGTACTTGGCAAGAGTGCAATCCTATTAAACCTGCACAATACATTACACAAAATTGTAATCATTTTCTATTTTATAAAATAAAAAGAACTGTGAAATTTGTACAATTGTGGAGTCCTAATAGAATCTCAAGATGGAAATGCATAGTCTTGGGCAAACTTGTTCCAAATGCACTTTTTCATTCTTTTCTTATCTCACTTCCAATGTTTTCTCTTTAGCTGATATGAACAATATTTACCTATGAGTCTTGACTTCATGAATCAAGATGAAAAGGAAGAAATTCCTGGAATCCAGCTTTCTTTCTTGCCTTCAGAACATTGGCTTAGCTTCTATTTTCCATAAACCAACAATCTCAAAGCTTGTTGTTTAAATAATTTAAAAATTAACTACTTAATATTGTTATATTTATATCTCACAGACCAGTATTATCTAAAACAGAATTAAAGTTTAAATTTAAATCACTCTGTTCTACTAGTTGTTTTTTCTACAAGCCAATTTCTGCCTTCTCTTGCCATGTTCCAGAGTCAGCCTTGACCAACTCTGACTTTTATTGAAGGAGGTCCCTCCACACCAGTGAGTGAGGTATGCCATTCATGTGGCTACCCCAAAATTTGTCAGATATACTTGCTGTAGCAAGGCCTAGGCCAAATTACAATATGTCAACAAAACTATAACATATTCCCCTAAACCTCAATAAATTTGGCACAACCTATCTAGTACAGGACTTCCAGATTGATTTCTTGGTTGGTGCTCCAAATTCACATTCTTCTCTAACACTGGTTCACTTCCTGACTTATTGACTAAAGGTTCAGGTTCACCACCCTTGCTCTAACATGTTGTAACTAAGAGACTTTGGGCAAACTCATGAACTTTGTTGAGTCTTAGTATTCTCACCATTAAAATGCAACAATTAAACCTGCTTCATTATGAATATTAAGTTTTATTTAGATTTGATTAAATATACTTATTGCACATATTGTGTATGCTGAGAATTAAGATATAGAAAACAGGCCAGGCTCAGTGGCTCACTCCTGTAATCCCAGCACTTTGGGATGCCAAAGTGAGTGGATCACCTGAGGTCAGGAGTTCCAGAACAGCCTGGTCAACATGGTGAAACTCCATCTCTATTAAAAATACTAAAATTAGCTAGGCAAGGTGGTGGGGGTCTGTAATCCCAGCTACAGAGGAGGCTGAGGAAGGAGAATTGCTTGAACCCAGGAGGCGGAAGTTGCAGTGAGCTGAGATTGTGCCACTGTACTTCAGCCTGAGAACAAACAGTGAAATTCTGTCTTAAAAAAAAAAGAACGAAAAAGATAAAGAAAGCAGTTAGTACAGTTTCTAGGATGCAATGTGTGCCCAACTTATGGTTATTATTGAGGTGGATATGGTTGATATTGCTGATATCATTGTTATCATTACCAATCTCTTCTCATCTTCTTTGATGTTCTTTTATTTTCCTACTCATTGATGGGTGTCTCATTTTAAATAAAACTAACAGCTCACAAAATTTTTATCTTCACTTTGACAATCATTATTTCCTAGAAATTCTTGCTAATATACCAGTGTAATCTATTTTATCAACAAACTAAAGAAGAAAAATATTATTATTATATCAAGTGACAGTGGAGAAATCATTTGACAAAATCAAACATCCAGTCATGACAAAAACCTTCCACAGGTTAGGAATCAAGGATAATTTACTCAACTTGATGAAGAACATACACAGAAAAAAATCCTACACAGTTAACATCACATTTTTTTTTCTTTTTGAGATAGGGTCTCATGGTGCCACGCAGGCTGCAGTGTGGTGGTGCTGCGATTTCAGTCTACTGCAACCTCGACCTCCTGGGTTCAAGTGATCTTCCTATCTCATCCTCCCAAGTAGCTGGGACTACAGTCGTGCACCACCAGGCCCAGCTAATTTTTTTTGTATTTGTAGTAGAGATGGGGTTTTGCCATGTTGCCCAGGTTATTCTTGAACTTCTGCACACAAGTGACCTTCCCAACGTGGACTCCCAAAGTGCTGGGATTACAGGTGTGAGCCACTGTGCCCACTGATATCACACTTAATTGTGAAAAGCTGAATGCCTTTGCCCTGACATCAGGAAAAGGCAAGGATGTGCACTATCACATTTTTTATCCAACATGGTACTGGAAGTTATCTTCACTGTAATAAGGCAAGGTAAAGAAAGAAAAGGCATACAGAGTGGAAAAGAAGAGATAAAGCTATCTGTGTCAGATGATATGACAATCTCAACATAGAAAACCTGAAGAAAAACACGTAGAAATCTCAGAGTTAAGTGAGTTCAGCAATGTTGTAAGATACAAGTTCCACACACAAAAATAAATAGCATTTATACATATACTAATAATAATCATGCAAAGGCCAAAATATATGTGCGACATTATATAAAATTGCACCAAAGGAAAAGATACAGGTATATGTCTAACAAAACACGCAAAGGACCTATAGAATGAAATTTACAAAATGCTCGTGGAATACATAAAAGAAGACCTAAATAAATGGAGACACTTACTGTGTTTATGGATTAGAAGACTCAACATAGTCCAGGCACAGTGGCTCACACCTGTCATCCCAGGACTTTGGGAAGCTGAGGTGGGATGGATCACCTGAGGTAAGGAGTTCAAGACCAGCCAGCCAACATGGTGAAACACCGTTTCTGCTAAAAATACAAAAAAGTAGCCAGGTGTGGTGGCATGCACCTGTAATCCCAGCTACTAGGGAGACTGAGGCAGGAGAATTGCTTGAATCCAGGAGATGGAGGTTGCAGTAAGCCGAGATCTCACCAACCTGGGCAACAGAGTGAGACTCCCTCTCAAAAGAAAAAAAAGGAAGACTTGAGATAGTCAAGCAGTCATTTATCTCCAAATTTATCTATAGGTTCAGGGTAATTGTAGTCAAAATCCCTACAAGACTTTTGGTAGACATAAACAAGCTTATTCTAAAATTTATCTGAAAAGGCATAGGCCCTAAGGGTAGTTAAAACAATCTTGACAAATAAGAATAAAGCGCATAAAAATTCTTCCACCAATATTAAGGCTATGTAGCAACAGTAATCAAGGCTATGTTGTATTGGTGGAGAAAAGACACACAGATCCACAAAACCAAACAGAGGACCAGAAAGAGAGCCACACAGTACTCAACAGACTTTGACAAAGATTCAAAGAAGGAAGGATGCCCTAGAAGAAGGTATGAGAACAAATGGATGTCCATAGGCCAAAACCAACCACATGAATGAAACAAAACCAAAAAAAAAAAAAAAAAAAAAAAACTACCTAAATTTCACATATTACACAAAAATTATCTCAGAATGGATCATTAAGACTTCAATGCAGAATATAAAATTGTAAAGCTTAAACTGGGCAAAAGTACTTGCTGGTGTTAGACTTCAGGATAGTGGTTACTTTGGGGAAGGTGGGACTGGTACTGACTAGGATGGGTAGAAGGAGAATTTCTGAGGGCTAGTAATGTTCTATTTCTTGATCTACATGCTGGGTGAAATGGGTGTTCACCCAATGATAAAAATTCCCTGAGATGCACAATTATGATTTATAACTTTCTGTATGTGTATTTACAAAGAAAGTTATTTGGCTTAGGGCTGAGGAGGGGACCAACAGGGGAGCCAGGGCAACCCTTCTGTTTCTCAGCAGTCTCACGCTATAACATTGGACCCTTCTTCAAACACTGTTCTTTGTTCCCCATTAACTAAAGAATGACATTCAAATGCAATAAAATGGCATGTAAGGCTTTTTGTTACCCAATCCCACTGTCTTTTACCCAGCCACTCCCTTTACCTCACTCTCTGCCTCCACTCATTTTTAACTAATATTGGTTGGTTTTTCACTTGGTGCAGAGCATTGTGGCAGATGATCGCAACTGATTTTGGAGCAATACATATAGGGTTTTCTGTCTTGTAGACTTTAGCATCTAGTCAGGAAGACACAATTAAATAGTCAATTATGTTTAATAAGGTTGAGTGTTATGATAGAGAAAAAGTAGGATCTTACAGGAACATAAAGAAGAAACATCTAACTTAATCTAGAGGAAGGGAGCAAAGACTTCTGGCAATTCAAGTGGAAGCTAATAAAAAGATTCATAGATATTCACAAAGTACAATGCTGTGTGTGTGTGTGTGTGTGTATGTTTGTGTGTGTGTGTGACAGAGAGAGAGAGACAGAGAGAGAAAGATGTGATGTGATGTGAAAGAAAAATCCAGACAGAGAGAAAAAGAGAGATACCGTAACAAGTCACCAGTTAACTTAATTGTGAGAGATTTGTCTTACATGGCTTCAGTGGGCAGAATTAAACCAAATATTTCGACCCATAGAAAGGAAGATTTATTATTTTAAATGAACTTTTTTTTCAAAATTTAAAATAACTAAATAACTTTCTGAACTTAGAATAAGCTATTATGTTGAGTTTTTAATTGCAGTAGCTTTTCAAACCAGATGACATAACATTTAAGCTTAAGAAAGGGGATTGGACTAGAATCGTTCAGATCCCTTCTGACACAATGACTGCGTGATAAGCACGGACTATGTACTGCTTATTAGTTCTCAATAATTCATTAAGGTGTTGCTACTTCTAAAGAACACATTTGGATTATGATTTCTCAATAAATAGGACCCATATGAACACAGAAAGAGATTGAAATATATATGCTTATATTTCTTATATTACAAAGCAGTGGTTCCTTTTTTTTATAAAAGTCCCTACCACATACGTAATCATAACTAAAACAGGTTGCATTTTTTCCAAGTGTGAAAGTAGTAGAAGAGCACGTCTCCTTCTTTTCCCCTTCACTTTGTAGGTAGTAGTGTTTACTGTTTGACAAAATACAACAAGCCTGTGCTATCATAAGGGGTTTTTGAATGGTTAGAACTAGAAAATAAGGGAATATCATGAAGTCTCTGTTTGTTCCCATGGATAGTCTAGTCAAGTTTCTAAATCAGAGAAGTTATATTTTGTTTGCGTCTGTAAATTGCTTTAAGTTCACCTTCTATTAAGCAGAGCAGATAATTATTTGTATGTAAGTATCGAGATATTTAGACTTTTGTCAACATGTGGCATATATGAAGTGGGCCTTGGACTTCAAATAATACTAAACTAGATTTCTTACTTTCTTTTCTTTTTTTAAATTATCCCTTGTGATTCTTTAATTTCTTTTTATTTTTATAGATTTTATAGATGTGGGGGGTACAAGCGCAGTTTGGTTACATGAATATGTTGTGTAGTGATACAAAGTCCGGGCTTTAGTGTGTGCATCACTTGAATGGTGTACATTGTACCCATGAGGTAATGTCTCATCTCACTCCTTTAAATTCTTATTTCTTATTGTATCTGTCATCCAATTTTTTTTTTCCTCAATATTTTACTCAACCACTTTCTGCCAGAATATTCCTTCTGGGCCTGAAACTCCTGCATTTGGCCAAGTAATGCCATTCTTCTGTTGCAGTTTTGCTCTTTGGAACTGATCTGGAGATGTATGGGCCTGTTTTCCAAAGAAAAGCATTGTTTAGACCACCAAGATTAGAACTGCCTAGGTGTGTTGTAAAACCATTCAAAAAGTAACAGAGCAAGGCTTGTGAACAGAAATGTACTACCTCAGTTACATTCTGCTTGAAAATGTAACAAGTATAGATGAGTTAAAAAGGAAAAAATAATGTGTTAAGGAAGAGAGATTTAGGTTCCAATTTAGACAATAACTGTGACCATATCCTTGCTAGAGCCTGAGCAAAATAGAGCCTGAGCAAAACAAATGAAATTGTTTGGCTTGTAATAATCAAACAGACCACAACCCAGGACAAACTTCAGTCACAGTTTACTTGCTAATGACCTCCCCGGTTCCTATTGTCAGTACGCTATTGGCTTTGGAGGCTGAACCCTGAAAGCACTCAAAACCTTTGCTTAACATTGTGTTCAATCCATTTCCAGTTTTTATTTTCTTTTTATTTGCAGATTTTTTTTTCAATTATCTGGTAATACATTTCAGTATCTAGATTAAAAATATCTTGGAAATTTTATCCAGTATATTTGTTTCCTCCTAAGATTCTGAGTGCAAAGGAATAACAACAAAAGCAAGTTAAAAAAATCAATATGCAATTTAAGTTGTAAAGTTCTATTTTCATTAAACTGTTCTTCTATGTGGTCAATTATATATATGTGTGTATATATATATGTGTATACATGTACATATGTAATATGTACATATACATACATAAAATATATGTATATAAAAGCAAAATACAGCCTCCCTTTGATATAAAAATTGAAATGTGGTTTACTTTTCATGAGGTAATACGTGACACTGCATTATTTTATCTTCAACATTGGCATCGAGAAATTTTAAGTTGACCTGGCTGGTTTATTTAAAACAATTTAAAAAAAAGGAAGCGAAGGAGGGAGAGACTGAGAGAGGGACAGAAGGAAATGAAGGGAAGAGGGAGATAAGAAAGAGAAAGTTGAGAGAGGAGGAGAAGAGAAAGAAAGGGAAGTGACAGAAAAGAAAGGAAAGAATCAGGAAATGTCCGTTTTAAGCATCAGAGAAAAACTTGTAAATCAAGGTTAACATTGCCTATCTTTGGTTTTTTGGTATTTAATAAGCATAAGGCAAGAGAAAGGTGTTATGTTTGGACTCATAAAGATCTACTGTAAAGTGACATTAATTGGAAACATTAGCAACAGGTGTTTTTCTAACAACATATCTATCTTGCGGGATTAAAACTGCCAGTCTAAATATTCAAGTATTTTTGTCCTGTGGTTGATTGTTACACAGCAAATAATATTTAACACCAGCCAGATTGACCTCATTTGGTTATATTTCTTCTTCTTTAATGAATTGTTATGCAAAGCAAGGTGTGTGAACATATGTTTTCCCTATTACTTCTTTTATATATTTTTAAACACTTAGCCTGGAATGTTAAGCCTCATACGGAAGAAATAACATATTAGTATAGAGGGTATTTGCAAACATGCATGCTATGAATCATGTGTTAACATGATAATTGTTTCCACACACACACACATATATACAACCCATAGCAAGAATGATTAAAATAATTTAAGGGAAACCTACCATAAATATTTGGACTCATTTTTTTTGACACAAACTTTTTTTGGCCTAGTTGGTAAATATATCCTAAAATGAATTATATGTGTAAGTTTCATTGTTTATTCATGTTTACAATTTATTTTCTTTATTTAGAGACTCTCTTCCTAAACTCTCCATATACGATTGTGACTTTAGCTTGTTTATGAGGGTTAAAAAATTAAAATAAGGTGGAAAAAAATCCCCCAGTGAATCACTAACTAACCAAAGTTAAAAATATTTGTCTCAGACCCTGAAAGTTAAAAACATCAGGTTCTGAAAGATGACGAGACGAGACAAAGGAAGTCCTAGAGAGGGGTCTAGTTGATGGAAATGCAGGCCTGCAATGTATCCCCTCTCTCACATACATTTTCTACTCACCTTCCGCTTATGTTACTAGAAAAACAAGAAAAGGCCTTTGGGTCACCAATAAGATCAGTTTAAAAAAAAAAAATTAGAGCACGTTAACCAATAACATATGAAGGTGCACAGCACAAGCATTCCTTGAAGGAACTTGAGCCAAGAACCCTCTGGGTCCAAAATATCAGTTTTACCAAAATACGTAGTTTCTTTCTAAAGATGTAGGTAATAGCACTCTATTAAGATTTGTAATATTCGATAAACAAATTAGGAGCAGGCTTCTAGATGCAAAATTATTTAATTACTCAATGGAAACTTGACACAGCCACTTTAGAGATGCAACAAATGCTGTGTGTGAAGTTCTCATGTCATTTCTGAGAATTTTGCATCAAGGTGCATTTTGTTTTCTATTTTTATTCTTCCTTTACACTGTGACTAGGACAGGGTTATGGAGGGAAGAAATGACAAAGAGAAAACCCACTCTTTCCTGTTGAAAATAGTGACAGCAAAGCTGTCTTACATTACAATAATCTTACATGGTAACACTAAGGTAAATACAAATTTGCCCTAGTTTGGGAAATCCTATTCCATTTTTTCTTCCTGCAATATATTTGTGTACATCACTTTTAAATTTAATGGTGTGTCCGAGTTTCTAGCATAGCTGATTTTAGGACTTTGTTTTCTTCCCAGTCCTATCACTGTCTCAATATGACGTTTCCTCACATCGATTATTTCTTTCCATCTTATTGTATTCATTAGAAAATTCCCCCATTGTTGCTCTTAATTCTGTGAAATAACAGAGTCACATAACCAAAAGAACAAGAGAGGTATACACAGGAAGCCTAAAGAGTGCCCCGAGAAGAATAGAATATATAAGGAATGTAATAGCATGATGTTTGTGACATTATAAGAAGTCCAGATGTGGTCAGCCAATTGCTCAGAGCTACTTGAGAGCTTTTCAAAGTTCCAGATCCTTCCTAGCTTCCTCATGCACCATTCTTCACTTGTGGCTCTTGTCCTCATTCTCACAATATAGCTGCTCCACATTCAGGCATCATGGCTGCGTTCCAGGCAGGAGGAAGGAGATATGGTAATGATTAAAAAAAAAAAAAAAAAAGTGTGTGTCTGTTGATTCTGTCAATTGTGCTGCAAGATAATAGTGGTTTTCCAGAAGTTGTACCCAGTTGAGATCTGCCAATAAGGTATAACCAGTACACTTTATTGGCTAGAATTGAGTCCCATTATCATCACTGGACAGCAGGGATTTGAAAAGGTAAGTATTTCCAACAGAATAAAACCAAGGTTCTGTAAACAATGGAGAAAGGGAAAGTGGTCAGAGAGCAGGCAGACAGCAATGCTAGCCCCAAGGGAAGAGATTACATCCTCTTGGCCTTTGCATTGCATTCACTAGGATATTATCTTTAGGAATAAGTTAGAGGAAGAAAAGAATAGCTGAATGAGTGAATGAATGAATCAGTGAATTGGCTGTTCTTCAGAACCGGGGTTATTATAACTACTTACAACTCTTCTGTTACCTAGCGATGTACATGGATAAAAATAGGCCCAGAGTGCTTGTTTTCGGAACTAAACTTTAGAAAAGTGACTGCCTTCCTAAACCCAGCACACGCACCTACACAGCCTTGTAGTAATCTAAATTTAAAGTTCAATGGCTGGGCATGGTGGCTCATGCCTGTAATCCTAGCACTTTAGAAGGCAGAGGTGAGCGGATCATTTGAGGTCAGGAGTTCAAAACCAGCTTGGCCAACATGGTGAAACACCATCTCTATTAAAAGTACAAAAAATTACTCAGGCGTGGTGGCACATGCCTGTAATCCCAGCTACTCGGGAGGCGGAGGCAGGAGAATCGCCTGAACCCAGGAGGCGGAGGTTGCAGTAAGCAGAGATCGTGCCACTGCCCTCCAGCCTGGGTGACAGAGTGAGACTCTGTCTCAAAAAATTAAGTAAGTAAGTAAGTAAATAAATAAATAAATAAATAAATAAATAAGTTCAGGGTCAAAATAGATACTTGAAGACAATTTAAAAAACTAAAAGGGAATGGGATTCTGAATTCCTGATAAAATGTTCATGTCATAAAAGCACATATGCACACAATTTACATCGGAAAACCCTATTTATAATTGTTTCAGGATGACATATAATTTTCTGTGTGTACGGTGGCAGGAAAATAAATGAGAAGA
>NW_016814400.1:386768-400050 GCF_001698545.2 Rhinopithecus bieti | reverse complement strand
TAAGTAAATAAATAAATAAATAAATAAATAAATAAATAAGTTCAGGGTCAAAATAGATACTTGAAGACAATTTAAAAAACTAAAAGGGAATGGGATTCTGAATTCCTGATAAAAATGTTCATGTCATAAAAGCACATATGCACACAATTTACATCGGAAAACCCTACTCATAATTTGTTTGCGGGTGACTTTGGCAGACAGACTTATAACCTTTTAAGTCTGTACTTCTTTAAGCAAATCTAGCCATAATACAAAAGCAACGTAAATTTTATTTTATTATTTGTTTTTGAGCCTCGTTTCTTTCTAAGTCTCTGTGTGTTTTCAGTAATAGCTCTTTAGTAACTTCCTGGACCTTTCTTTTTCTTATGCCATATACTGGATCAAAAAAAAGGCTACCATCAGCATTTTCTCTTTTTTCATATTTCAATAATTATTTCTGTAAAGGTCTTAGATGATCAATAAGCAAGCTTAGTATTATTTATTAAAGTATAGAGGAGAACCCATAACAGTAATAAACACTGATTGCTGATATTTTAAATCTCAACATCTTTTTTGGCTTCTGAAAAGTTACTACAATCATATAAATTTTGTATTTCTAAAATTCACATCTTAGGTTTTTCCCAATCTCTTTGGTGACTGCTTTTAAAAAGAATCATATGATTTAACATATATTCATTAAAGGAATTTTGGTGAGAGCTGGCCTATTTAATATTTTTACGTATTTTACATCTAATGCAATCTAAGATACTGAATTTAAATATCTTGACTAAATATTTTATTTCAATCATTTTCATTTCCAAATTTAAGTGATGACCAGATCAAACATTATGGTCTCTGAAAAGTTACACGTAGGAAATGATTACTTGTTTAGTTCCTAAAAATTAGTTTATTCTCACTCTTAACAACCTCTAGAAACCTAGCATCTAATCAAAGCCTTATTATCAATGACCTGGAAACCATGAAAGTCCAGAGAGTTGAGATGGTTATTTTTAAATCACATATCAGATTGTTATGCAGTGATCTTTCTTCTCCCCATTCCCAAAACATACAAATCTAATCAGCAGTTTTATGCATTAATGTGCCTGCTGATACAACATTTAATATAGAGAAGAAACTTAAAGATCACAAATATTTTCTAGCTCTCTCATTCTTCAGATGAACACATGAAATTCAAAATGTTAAATAATTTTCTAAGGAATCCTTTGGTTGCTTTTGAAAGAGTCAGAAATTCTTGTACCCTGAGTTTTTCTCCACATTCTTCCTCCCCATTAACCACAGGAAATCTCCGGTCACAGAACTTAAATGAAAGTCAAGAGGGTCGTTCGAGTCATCTGTCCCAGAGGTTCTCAACCAAAATGAGGCAAACAGATAACATGGAATCCATGCAGGAGTCTCTCCATTCCCAAGGTGTGCAAGGTGCAGCCTGGGGTCTTTATACACCGTGGGCAAGTGACTTACAAATCCCAACAGATCTACCCTGTTAACTGTAGTTTAAAAATTAAATAAGTAAATAAATAAATAAATAAGTTCAGGGTCAAAGTAGATACTTGAAGACAATTAAAGAAACTAAAAGGGAATGGGATTCTGAATTCCTAACAAAAATGCTCATGTCATAAAAGCACATATGCACACAATTTACATCGGAAAACCCTATTTATAATTGTTTCAGGATGACATATAATTTTCTGTGTGTACGGTGGCAGGAAAATAAATGAGAAGATTGATTTATGTCAACGAACTTCCCCAAACAGAACCCTCTATACTATCTGTGCGTGGTGACCATTCATTCCAACGGCCATACCTATTAGATAGGAGAATGACCTGAAAGATGTGGGGTTAATGGCAGACACTGTACAGGGCTCTGCTTTTGACCAAAAT
This sequence comes from Rhinopithecus bieti, assembly GCF_001698545.2. Taxonomy (NCBI): domain Eukaryota; kingdom Metazoa; phylum Chordata; class Mammalia; order Primates; family Cercopithecidae; genus Rhinopithecus; species Rhinopithecus bieti. The sequence continues at coordinate 398,172 of NW_016814400.1, read as the reverse complement.
TCCTCCACAACTTCTCCGTGTGAAGAATGGTGTGGTATATGAATGTGCAAAAGGTTTCTGCCTCTCTTTAACCGACCCTGTGTGAATTTAACTTACTCCACAGACAGCCCTAGATCGATCCCCAATTCCTTAAAGTAAACTTCAGCATGGAATGAAAAAGCCGTATCAATCAGCATATTGGAGCATAATACTTTGAAGAAGTAGGGAAGTAAAATAATTAATTGTCTGTTCCAGTCAGAGTCCTAGGATTTTGTTTGGCGGCCCTCAGCTGATGTGGTCTGTATAAAAAAGCACGAACATCATCATAACCTGAAAAAGAAAGTCAAAGCAAAAGCTCTACTGATGGTGGCTCATTTTGATTACAAAGGAAAGTTTACACATATTTAAGCTACTTTTATGAACTTTAAAATTAAGTCCTACGCTCATGATTATGGGATGAGAAAACATCATATATGTAGTATATATATAGTATATGAGTTAGTTCTCTCTGCAAAATAAGCCACCACAAAACCCCAGTGGCATACAAAAGTAATCTTAAACATCTGGGGTGGTTGTCTAGACAGCTCTCCTGGCCTTGCCTGTGTTTATAATACATAGGTCCAGGATTTGGTTTGCTGGTGGCTTATCTCTCAGAGCCTGCCTTGAGGAGATTGGGACAAATTGGTGCATTCTTCATACCTCTCAACCGACAGCAGGCTACCCTGGGTGGGCTTTCATGGCAATGGCAGAGAATCAAAAGAGAGAAAGCCCAACTGTGCAAGCGCTTTTCAACCCTCTGCCTATATTGAGCTTGTTGAGTCTTGTGGCTCAAGCAATCCCATGGCTGAGGCAGAGTTAGAATAGACAGGGATTTCAAACTTACATGGCCAAGAGCAGGAATTTAAGAAGAGGTGGGAAATTAGAGCCAGTTTTGCAATCTACCACAAAATGTGGATTTAAATTACATTGTAAATCAACATTCCACAAAAAAGTATTTTTCATGTTCCTTGTGTAAGCACGCAATAAAGTGACAAACCTCAAACACCACGATAATACATTTGCTTCGCTTGTGAAGTACTATTATTCTTCCCTTTGTTTGACAGAGAGAATCGTATAACCACTTTTAACTTCCTTGCTTCTGAGTTGCCAAGAAATTAAAGTTAAATATAATGTCTTTTACAAAAGTATATGTTTGGTGTACTTTGCTTCCTTTGATGTGACTTTGGGTTTATATTTTTAATTGTATAATCCTATCCCCTTTATTTTATGTAATTCAATTTTAAATCATTAAATAAAGCAAGCATTATATTTTGTAAATAGATAATGCACTATAATATGATATTATGACAAGCTACATTCTGGCATTTGACTTCTAGTGGAAAAACTAAAGTTGATGGTTTTTATAGGAATTCAACTGATAAAACAACATTATAATCAAACGTCGTTTTACTTTTATAATTCACTTTCCTTTTGTCAAGATGTTGATCCTAACCTCCATCAAGCAGGCATTTTTACTCCCTGAGAACTAGAATGTGTACATTTACATTTTTAATTATCATCTTGTTGGGGGAGTATTAAAATTTTACTTCTCATAAAGGGTCTGCAAAACTCTTCAGTAATATTGAGCTATTTTACATGAGGAAATGTAGACATGTTAAGGTCAAGTGATTTACCTCCATCATACAACTAATCAATGGCAGAAGGAGGAGGTGACCAGAGCTATAGGACTTGTTCAACATGCTGAGCCTTATTAAGCCGCACAGACTCACATATATTTGATACTCAGACAGGAGTATTGAGATTGGACCACCACCTCACACAGGTGGAAATGTGTATACAAGGCCTGTTAAACATGATATATTCCTAATGTACTGCAATTACTGAAACACCTGTGGCATAGAACGCACTCTGTTCTTGAGGGAAAATGTGTAGCTCATTCAAATAGTTTGCCTCACATTTCATTGCCTTTACCTGCAGTTATATGATCTACTGGTTCCACATTAGGGCAAATCATAAGAACTATTTCTTAATTATAGTGACTCTGAGGTGTGACTGTGTTGATTTGTGGGGTTTATTTTTCTTTCTTAGAATTTGTGCTAGCTTCGGTAGCCTGTTAGGAAAAAAAAATGTATTTCAACCGAGTGTTCAACAGCTCTGAGAAAGCCATCTGCCCAAGTTATCAATGCGTGGAAAACACTCACACGCTGAAATAGGATTCAACATCCATTTAGAATCTGGAAATTTCCCACATAAATCCTTTAGTTCAATAACACGCCGTAGGCCCTTACTGCCCAACAGGTGGAAATCGGTTTGAGAGAGCTATTGAGAGGGCAATTCTCTTCTAGAACATTCTCAACCTTGGGACCATGGTGCATGTGTTTATACAGTTAGATAGGTTCAATCCCTGATTATTTCTGAGGGAGAAAAGAGCCAGTAAGAAAAATGTAAATACGGAGTATGATGACATTACAAAGGTGAGAAGAAATAATTCTTACAAGTCAATCTTCTGTTCAGAGAAAAAAAATATTGCAACTATATTTTTGCATAGCTTTAATGATACTTTTCAGATTTCTAGGATTTTATTACCATGCCTAAATTTTTTGTATGAAAGGTATATTTACAATGCATCTAACAACACGTGATAGTAAGAGATGAGAACATAGGGTTTGTGAATCTAAGTTGGCACTTTTTTCTTCTTTAACAGGTTAGAGAATCCCATGGAGGTTGGGCTTTTTTTGTATCCATTATAGTGTAAGGAGATAAGAACACAGTAAATAAAAATACACACAGAAACCTAAATTATTAGGCTGTAAGAATGCCAAAAAATAATGTGAAATAGAAAATGCCCACCCCTGACCCAGATCCCCTGCAACACGTAAAAAACTTCTGAAAAACTGATACACTAAATCGTAGACAAGAAATAATTTGCGCTAATAACAAAACTCCTTAGAAACAATGAAATTTTGAATCTAGGTTTCCTGACTTCAGTCTACCTCTTTCCTATCATTTCCTCTCATTTCTTTGTTGTTTATTTTTTTTTTAATGGGTTGTTTTAAACCATTGCATTTATTCTCATACTTAGGTTCAGTACTAGGTACTCTTATTTCTTCTCTTCTCCCTCTTTTGAAATAATTTTTTGAAGATTTTAAAATATTTTAGAGCCACAACTATAATTTAAAAATAATTAAAAAATTCATTTTTCTAACAATTCACTTACAAAATTTAATATTAAATATATAGAGATGAAATTTCCTTTGCACTCTTTCCAGTTTTAGCTCAAGAGGATACTAGTGTGTGTGTGTGTATGTGTGTGTGTGAATGACAATTGTTGACACTTTGCTGTATACTTTTACTGCATATGTAAGTTTCTTTAGGATTCCTAAATATATACAGTGTTGTTTTGCAAATCAAACTTCATTTTATTATATGGTACTGTATGTGACCTACTGACATTTGCTTTTTTGACTTTTAGATTTGTTCACGTTTATATATATATATATATATATATAGCACTAATTTGTTGCTTATACTGCTGTATATTATTCTATAATATAAATATAGTCCACTTTAGTATCCATTCCCCTTCCTGATGAGTGGTTGTGTTATGTACTATATGATTTGATATTTCTTAGGAATGCTTGACATAGCAATATTTGTTGAGTAGTCCATCAATTTCTCACTGACTTGCAATGGGGGGTCATAAATCATCTTTTGCATATAGATGTGGCTTTGCTTTCAGACTCCCTATTCTACTCTATGTGCCTGTTTATTATATGCTTTTACTGTAAGTCTTGATATCTCACATGGCATGGTCTTTCACCTTATTCTTGACTGCTGCGGCCTCATTACTCTTCTTCTATAGGAAAGGCTTACAATTTTGACCCCCTAGAAAGGTTGAGGTTTTGATTTAAGTTATATGGATCTTACAAATTAACTGAGGTAGATCTGGCATCTTTATACTATTGAGTGTTCTTATACACAATAATTTTTTTTATTTGTTTTGGTCTTCTTTAATGTATCTTACTAAAGGTTTATACTCTTCAATATAAAGTTCTTGGATATGGTTTTTTGGACATGTCCCTTTTATTTTATTTGTAAAACAAATTATTTCTAAAATTTATTTTAACTGTTTGGGGGTTTTGGAAATCAAATGTGAGGGTTACTATTAGACTTGTATGTTGATGGAAATGTTACTGTTATATTTGTTATGTTACTAATGGTTTTAAACATATATATTTTTTTCACTCAGTTTTTCTGCTGCCATTCACTCTCAAAATTCTTGAAAGAACAATTTACACAAAATACTTCTATTTCCTAATCTCCTATTCACTTATCAATATGCCGTAGTGTAACTTCTGATCTATTCCTTGTTGAATTATTAATCTTTATTTTACTTGACTTCTTAGTAGCAGTTGACGTGATTGACTGTTGCCTCTTTGGAAGAGTCTGCTGCTCTGCTATGTGAGGGCACTCTCTCATGCAGTCACACTTCTTCTCTACCCAACTTCCAAATTAGAAGTCTCTCTTTTTCTTCCCTCATATTTTCACTTGAAAAAATGTCAATCCCAACAACGTAAGTAATGCATCTATATTATAACTCCAAACTTTAGGTCTCATGCCTTTAGCATGGTTTACGGATAGTAAAATAAATATTTAAAAGTCTCGCTCCGTCACCTAGGCTGGAGTGCAATGGCGCAATCTCAGCTCACTGCCACCTCCGCCTTCGGGGCTCAAGTGATTCTCCTGCCTCGGCCTCCAGAGTAGCTGGGATTATAGGCACGTGCCACCCTGTCCAGCTAATTTTTGTATTTTTAGTAGAAACGGGGTTTCACCATGTTGCCCAAGCTGGTCTTGAAGTCCTGATCTCAGATGATCCACCCTCTTCGGCCTCCCAAAGTGCTGGGATTACAGGCGTGAGCCACCGTACCTGGCCCTGTCCTTCTATTTTTAACTCTGGGTATTTTATCCCATGAGTGGGATTTGAATTTTGTTAAAATAATTTTTTGCATTTTTGAGAAGAGCAGTTGCTTTTCCTCCTTTTATGTATTAACATAGCATGTTACAACAACGGTTTTCTAGTGTAAACATATTATTGAGTTCCTGTGCTAAAACAAATTAGGATGAATTTATATGTTTACCTATTAGTTGATGAAGTCAGCTTCCTACTCTTTAAAAATATTCAGACATATGTTCATTCATAAATAGACTGACTTCTAATGATTTTTTCTTATGCTATCCTATATAGTTTTGATATCAAAGTTATTAATCTTTATAAAATGAGTTATTCAATGCTTATTCATTATTTTCTACTGAAGTTTGTGTTAGGTTGGAGTTCACTGTCTTTTGACAGCTTTCATAAATTATTTTTTAAGATGTCTTTTATTTCATTTAAGTTTTCAAAATTATTTTGATCAAGTTCATCACTGTACTATATTTATGTTTTTATAATTTCTGATTTCTCTGTAGTTGTATCACCTTTTTAAAACTCAGTATTCTTAATATTAAGTACTTATGCCATTTCTTTGTTTTTCTTGATTATAAGTTTGTCCATTTCTTTAATCTTTATAAGGAATCACCCTTTGACTTTGTTGGTTCTTTTCAATTCACATTTGCATTCTGCTCTAAATTTCATTATTTCCTTTTTTTAAACAAAAAAAAATATTCTATTTGTTTTGTTTTGTCAGTTTGCCACTTTGGATAAGTGGTGAATTTTTAGCCCTTCTTTTCTAAAATTACATGTAATGTAGTAACATAACAAATATAACAGTAACATTTCCATCAAAATATAAGTCTAATAGTAACCCTCATATTTTCAGAGGTAATATATTGGTATTATTCAGTTCTAGATATTTCCAAGTTTCCTTTTTGATTTTTTATTTAACCTATGAATTATGTAAACATGTGTGGACAAATTTTCAAATGTTTTAAAATGTTTTTCATCACTGTTTTCTTAATGTGCTTGATAATAATATGCATTTTCTGGGTCTAGAACTGAATGGCACTATCAAAAGTTCTTTAATGTCCAACTTTACCGACTTTTGTTCATGATGATATATATCCCTTGGTTTTTTGTGATTTTGAATTGTGAGCTCATTATTGAAAGAGCTTTCTGTGAGAAGCCATATTCAAAGAGAATTGGCTGGCTTTTGCCAATCATCCCACAGTTACTATAAGTGCTTAAAACAGACCCTAACATACATACCCCTTTAATTTATTTTATTTTATTTTATTTTGGTTTTTGGTTTCTTCAATCATGAGAGCAGGATATACTTCAACCCTAAGCTCTTCTAAAGGTATAGCCATGCAGCCAAATTCTTAGGGGACTTTTTTTTCCTGCCCAGAGCCCAGGCTAAAACTTAACTCCTTATAACATCTCCTTGCAGGAAGAATAGTCTTTAGAGAATTTTGAAATTGTGTGTGTGAGATGAATCCATTCTAATTTTCCATATTGGCAAGCCTAAAGCCTTTCTTCTTATGCCTAGGTAATTAATAAAATTCAAGAATCTTCACTACTTTTATTGATAAATCCCCTCAGTAGGGCAATATAAGTAATATGATCTCCCTGCTATGGTTTTTATTTCCTTCATCATATATGATCCCTGTAATACTGTGATTTATAACAAAAAATGTATATTTTATATTCATGTCTGTTCCCGGCACAGAGTTCCTAAAACGCTTAGAATTTCCTAAGTGATAAGAGCAATAAAGGTGAAAGAAAAGTCTTTTGTTATTCGTAAGTGATATGGTTTGACTGTGTCCGCACCCAAATCTCATCTTGAATTGTAGCTCCCATAATCTCCATGTTTCATGGAGCAGACCCAGTGGGAGGTAATTGGGTCCTAGCAGCAGGGTTTCTTGTGTTGTCCTAGTGATAGTGAACATGTCTCATGAGATCTGATGGTTTTATAAAGAGCAGTTCTCCTGCATACCATGTAAGACATGCCTTTGATCCTCCTTCGCCTTCCACCATGGTTTTAAGGCCTCCCCAGCCATGTGGAACTGTGAGTCCATTAAACCTCTTTTTCTGGATAAATTACCCAGTCTTGGGTATTTCTTCATAGTAGAATGAAAATGAATAATACAATAAGAAATCTCTTTTAACCACACCTGAGTTATGTTAGTGATATGACTTTTGGAAAGCCCCTCAGGATTGGTGTGACTGGTTGCCAAGGTAACTAGCTATGTGATTAAAGGGTTTGAACTTTCAGCCCTACTCCACAACCTGCAGGGAGGGGAGAGGCTCTGAAGGTTGAGTAGATTACTTATGGCCAATGATTTAATCAATCATGCCTATGTAATGATACCCTCATAAAAACCCCAGAAAACTGGATTCAGAGATCTTTGGGGTTTTGAAACATATGGAGGGTGGTACATCTAGAAAAGGCATGGAAACTGCATCTGATCCCCCGTACCTTGCCTTGTGTATCTCTTCCATCTTTCTGTTCCTGAAGTATATGCTTTTATGAATAGATAAACATAGGTAAAGTGTGTTTCCCTGAGTTCTGTCAGCCATTCTAACAAGTTTGAGTACACGAAAGGGGTTGTGAGAACTGCCAGTTTGTAGCCAGGTTGGACAGAAATTGTGGGTAGCTTGAGGACATACTACTAGCCCTGGGCACCTGAAATGGGGACAGTCTTGTAGGAGTGAGCCCTTCATCTGTAGGACCTGACACTATCTCTAGATAGATAGTATCAGACTGAGTTAGTTATCTGACACTCAGCTGGTGTCAGATAATTGGTCAGTGCGCACCCCCCCATACATTTGGTCACAGAAGTGTTCTGTGTTGAGTGTGAGCATAGAAAAAAAGCTGGTTATTTTTATTCTCTATACAGTCCCTAAGTATTTCCTTTACATCTTTTTTTTCCTTAATAGACTTTTATTTTAAAAAATAGTTTCAGGTACACAGCAAAATTGAGAGGAAGATACAGAGATTTCTCATATACCTGCTTCCCTGACACATGCACAGCCTGCCCGGTGATCAATAACTCCCACTGGAATGGCCCCTTTGTTAATTAATGAACCCACATTAACACATCATTATCACTTAGAATCCGTAGTTGACATTGGCATCCAATCTTGATATTGTACTTTTTGAAAATAACTTGAAAGCTCAAATATGCATGAAAAGAAACGCATGTTACATAATATCCCATATTTCTACGTGATCTATAGTTGGAGTTTTTAAACTACCGAATCCACCATTTAAAAAGGAATGGAAAGGAAGCCGCAAGTATATCTTTCAAAATTTCATTGATTAACTTCTCATTTTCTGGAGGCTCCTTAGGAATTAGACAAGATAGCATGTGAGGAAAGAGGAAATAACAGAGAACAGTGAAATGAAGCAATGGACATGAACTGAGAAGATCCACTGACCAGGTCAGATCCTAGGCACCCAGAGAAATGCAGGCACATCCATCGCCAGAAAAATGCAGGTCTCTACAAGTGAGATTGGGAATGAATCTCAAGGGTGCCAGGTGCTTTTATATTTGACTTAACCTGCTCTTGCTGAGCTTGGAGCATGATAGATGAGGAAGACAGAAAAATATCAAATTATTGTCTTTAGAGTTGTAACAACTTGTGTATCAGATGTTTAATGCAATATAAGGTATATTTAGGCTTTGCTTTTCATTTTTTGTAGCAACAAAATAATGTATAGAAAAATATGTAATACTGCTTAGCTACTTTATTAACATTTAAAGCTGTGTGTGTTTTTGTTTTGTTTTACTATAGCACTCAGTTTGGAGTTGTGTACTATCAGAACTCAGGGTCAACATCCTAAGAAGACAATAAATGAGCAGTAGATTCTGTCCATGATCTAAGTGAAGGTTCATGGTTGGGGGGGACGCATTAGTGGTTAATAGGGGAAGCTTTAGGCCAGCCTGACTCAGTTCAAATATTGGCTTCTCCACTGACTACCTGTTTGATACTGGGCCATCTACCTTTACCTCTGTGTGTCTTAGTTACTTCACATAAAATATGGGAGTGTATCAGAGGTATTTGAACCAGGGTGACTCCATCTTGAGTAGGGGCTGGGCAAAATAAGGCTGAGACCTACTGGGCTGCATTCCCAGGAGGTTAGGCATTCTTAGTTACAGGATGGGATAGGAGGTCAGCACAAGATACAGGTCACAAAGACCTTGCTGATCAAAGAATGCAGTAAAAGAAGCTGGCCAAAATCCACCAAAACCAAGATGGTGACAAAAGTGACCTCTGGTTGTTCTCACTAATCATTATACACTAATTTATTGTTTTATCATCATTACATCTTACATCTTTGCAAGTAGGGCTGATTATCTAGTTTACATGCATACTTCTTAACTTGAGGCTAGCACACAGTTGAAACTTGGTTAATGCATGTGAGAATGTGTGTTTGTAGGGGGAGGATGTTTGAAGGGAAGAAGGAAAGAATAGGGGGAGGAGAGATTCAGCAGAGTGAGGAACGATAGCAGCTGAGCCAAGTAGACTCAGATTGCATTCTTCTGGCTATGCCAGCCAGCTTATTGGTTAGACCTGTCTGTACCACTTCATTCTATTTGGTGTTCTATTTATTACCTGTTTGGTAATAATGGCCTCTATTAATGCCTACATTCAGTCAATTGTCTTTGGCATGAAAATTACTGAAAAAGAGCTAGTGAAAAATCACAACAAAATGAATACTCGTAATCATAGGTGGTTTCAGGGCCTCCAATTTTGTAGAATAAATGATTTTCAGTAATTTTAATGTTATGAAGGCACAATAGGATGTAGCACATTTATTATAAACTAAACAAAAAGTGCATTTGAAGAGCAAATTGACAGCATCTCTTTGCCTCTTATGAACAGTTATGACTGTTTATTCACGAAAAGGCTGCATCAAGGCTTCAGATAGTCATTTATTTATTTCTTTATTTATTTAGACACAGAGTCTTGTTCTGTCGCCCAGGCTGGAGTGCAGTGGCATGATCTGGGCTCACTGCAACCTCTACCTCCCGGGTTCAAGCAGTTCTCCTGCCTCAACCTCATAAGTAGCTGGGATTATAGGCGCCCACCACCATGCCCAGCTGTTGTGTGTGTGTGTGTGTGTGTGTGTGTGTGTACGTTTAGTAGAGACGGGGTTTCACTTTGTTGGCCAGGCTGGTCTCAAACTCCTGACCTCGTGATCCCCCTGCCTCGACCTCCCCAAGTGCTGGGATTATATGTATGAGCCACCATGCCGGGCCCCAGATTGTTATTTTTTAAAGCTGTTGGAAATTGTTTTCCATATGGGGAAGTTTTAAGTAAATCTTTTTTCAACATGTTTCATCTTTGGAACACTGCCTAATTTACACGGAAATTTTAAGACACAAAATAAACTTAGTAATTCTGTATGCTTTTATGCAAATTAGTCTAGATTTAAAGTGTAGCATAAAACCTTGTAGCGCATTTCACAAAGCAATTAGTACTTATTAGTTCTTTCTTGACTAATTCTAGCTCTGGTCAAAGTCGCTCTCAAAGCAAAAAAAAAACCATGAAAAGTGGTGGATCACGAGGTCAGCAGATCGAGACCATCTGGCTAACACGGTGAAACCCCATCTCTACTAAAAATACAAAAAAAGACAAAAAAATTAGTCGGATGAGGTGGCAGCGCCTGTAGTCTACTTGGGAGGCTGAGGCAGGAGAATGGCGTGAACCCGGGAGGCAGAGCTTGCAGTGAGCCAAGATGGTGCCGCTGCACTCCAGCCTGGGTGACAGAGTGAGACTCCGTCTCAAAAAAAAAAAAAAAAAAAAGAAAAAAGAAAAAAAAAAGTATCATAATATTAAAAGTAAACATTTTTACATGTAAAGACAAAGGTAGTTTTGTAACTTTGTTACACCATGTATTTGTTAAGAGGGCTATTTCACGCTTAGTGAAGATCACATACTGGCATAAATGAAATGGAGATGTACCCCTTTTCCACGTGATCATCCCAAAGTAAGTAGTTCATAACCGACATGATCCTTTCAGGATGTTGGGGAACCAGGCTCTTTCAATTTCACACTTTGCCATCCTGAGTGCATGACTTCCATTTTGCCTAAGTTGGCAGCTCCAAACTCCATCTCTGTTACATCCTCTAAAGGTGAGATAGCCAGGGCTTGCCTTTGCTAATCATGATCCACAGTGGAGAAGAACTTAGTCACATGGCTCTGTTGCAGCACAGTTAAAAAATAAAATAAAATGACAAATCCTGAATATCTGTTGTACCTAGCCTACGAAAAGCCAAATACATTTTTATGTATTTTCGTAAGAAATGCTTTCTGTTCAACTGGAATGGCAAATTTAGAGTTACTATCTGTATATTCAACATCCACGCTTTAAGTCGTTTGACCTCCTCAAGTGTATTTCTGTTCTTTAAGAATATTTTCCCAACTTAACCTTGTTTTTATAATTTTGAATACAGATTTTTTTTAAATTTTACTCTCTGTATG